>NW_027172005.1:242500-310000 GCF_036898095.1 Palaemon carinicauda
TAGAGAACAATGGTTTGATTTTGGAGCATCCTTCTCCTAGAAGAGCTGCTTACCATAGCTAAAGAGTCTCTTCTACCCTTACCAAGGGGAAAAAAGCCATTGAACAATTAGAGTACAGTAGTTAACCTCTTGGGTGAAGAAGAATTGTTTTGTAATCAGTGTTGTCAGGTGTATGAGGACAGAGGAGAATCTGTAAAGAATATGCCAGACTATTCGGTGTATGTGTAGGCAAAAGTGAAGACATCCGCAGTACGTTATGATAAAAGAGTTGTCTTACAACATTACCGCTCTATAAATAACATTTTATTTTTCACCTGAGATTATATTTTGCGCAGTTTCCTTTTTTCTTTGTTCGTTCTGAACCCTCTCCATTTTCCAAACTGTTTTAGGATTGTGGTGGCCTGGTGGTAGCGTCCTTGCATCGTGATTGGCGGGCTGGGGTTCGAGTCCCGCTCAGACTCGTTAGTTCCTTTGGTCGCTGCGACCTCACCGGTCTTGTGAGCTATGGATGGGGTGTTTTGGGGGAGCCTATAGGTCTATCTGCTGATTGCCAGACTGGGGTTCGAGTCCCGCTCAGACTCGTTAGTTCCTTTGGTCGCTGCAACCTCACCGGTCTTGTGAGCTATGGATGGGGTGTTTTGGGGGAGCCTATAGGTCTATCTGCTGATTGCCAGACTGGGGTTCGAGTCCCGCTCAGACTCGTTAGTTCCGTTGGTCGCTGCAACCTCACCGGTCTTGTGAGCTATGGATGGGGTGTTTTGGGGGAGCCTATAGGTCTACCTGCTGAGTCATCAGCAGCCATTGCCTGACCCTCCTGGGTCCTAGCTTGGATGGAGAGAGAGGGGCTGGGGAGCTGATCATATGTATATATGGTCAGTCTCTAGGGCATTGTCCTTCTTGATAGGGCAATGTCACCGTCCCTTGCCTCTGACATTCATGAGCGAAGTTTAACCCTTTAAGACCTTTAATTCTTACAAGTCCATTTCATACACAATTAACATGGCTGAAAGCCTAATAGTACAGTATTATCATAGGTAACGTAGAACATCATGATCAACATGGAACATCATGATCAAATTAGAACATCATGATCAAATTAAAACATCATGGTCAAATTAGAACATCATGATTAAATTAGAACATCATGATCAAATTAGAACATCACGATTAAACTAGAACATCATGATCAAATTAGAACATCATGATTAAACTAGAACATCATGATCAAATTAGAACATCATGATCAAATTAGAACATCATGATCAAATTAGAACATCATGATCAACATGGAACATCATGATCAAATTAGAACATCATGATCAACAGGGAACATCATGATCAAATTAGAACATCATGATCAAATTAGAACATCACGATTAAACTAGAACATCATGATCAAATTAGAACATCATGATCAAATTAGAACATCATGATCAATACGGAACATCATGATCAAATTAGAACATCATGATCAAATTAGAACATCATGATCAACAGGGAACATCATGATCAACAGGGAACATCATGATCAATTTAGAACATCATGATCAAATTAGAACATCATGGTCAACAGGGAACATCATGATTAAATTAGAACATCATGATCAATATGGAACATCATGATCAAATTAGAACATCATGATCAACAGGGAACATCATGATCAAATTAGAACATCATGATCAAATTAGAACATCACGATTAAACTAGAACATCATGATCAAATTAGAACATCATGATCAATACGGAACATCATGATCAAATTAGAACATCATGATCAACATAGAATATCATGATCAACATAGAACATCATGATCAAATTAGAACATCATGATCAATATGGAACATCATGATCAAATTAGAACATCATGATCAACATAGAACATCATGATCAAATTAGAACATCATGATCAATATGGAACATCATGATCAAATTAGAACATCATGATCAACATAGAACATCATGATCAAATTAGAACATCATGATCAACATGGAACATCATGATCAAATTAGAACATCATGATCAATATGGAACATCATGATCAAATTAGAACATCATGATCAAATTAGAACATCATGATCAACATAGAACATCATGATCAACAGGGAACATCATGATCAAATTAGAACATCATGATCAACAGGGAACATCATGATCAAATTAGAACATCATGATCAACATAGAACATCATGATCAATATGGAACATCATGATCAAATTAGAACATCATGATCAACATAGAATATCATGATCAAATTAGAACATCATGATCAAATTACAACATCATGATCAAATTAGAACATCATGATCAATATGGATCATCATGATCAAATTAGAACATCATGATCAAATTAGAACATCATGATCAACAGGGAACATCATGATCAAATTAGAACATCATGATCAAATTACAACATCATGATCAAATTAGAACATCATGATCAATATGAAACATCATGATCAAATTAGAACATCATGATCAACATGGAACATCATGATCAAATTAGAACATCATGATCAAATTAGAACATCATGATCAACATGGAACATCATGATCAAATTAGAACATCATGATCAAATTAGAACATCATTGTCAACATGGAGCATCATGATCAAATTACAACATCATGATCAAATTAGAACATCATGGTCAACAGGGAACATCATGATCAAATTAGAACATCATGATCAAATTAGAACATCATGGTCAAATTAGAACATCATGATGAACTTGGAACATCATGATCAAATTAGAACATCATGATCAAATTAGAACATCATGATCAAATTAGAACATCATGATCAAATTAGAACATCATGATCAACATGGAACATCATGATCAAATTACAACATCATGATCAAATTAGAACATCATGGTCAACAGGGAACATCATGATCAAATTAGAACATCATGGTCAACAGGGAACATCATGATCAAATTAGAACATCATGATCAAATTAGATCACCATGATCAACAGGGAACATCATGATCAAATTAGAACATCATGATCAAATTAGAACATCATGATCAATATGAAACATCATGATCAAATTAGAACATCATGATCAAATTAGAACATCATGATCAACAGGGAACATCATGATCAACATGGAACATCATGATCAAATCAGAACATCATGATCAAATTAGAACATCATGATCAAATTACATCATGATCAAATTAGAATATTATGATCAAATTAGAACATCATGATCAAATTAGAACATCATGATCAAATTAGAACATCATGATCAAATTAGAACATCATGATCAATATGGAACATCATGATCAAATTAGAACATCATGATCAATATGGAACATCATGATCAAATTAGAACATCATGATCAAATTAGAACATCATGATCAATATGGAACATCATGATCAAATTAGAACATCATGATCAATATGGAACATCATGATCAAATTAGAACATCATGATCAACATAGAATATCATGAT
The DNA here is from genome assembly GCF_036898095.1 of Palaemon carinicauda. Classification (NCBI taxonomy): domain Eukaryota; kingdom Metazoa; phylum Arthropoda; class Malacostraca; order Decapoda; family Palaemonidae; genus Palaemon; species Palaemon carinicauda. The sequence continues at coordinate 245,965 of NW_027172005.1, forward strand.
CAACATAGAACATCATGATGAAAATAGAACATCATGATCAAATTAGAACATCATGATCAATATGGAACATCATGATCAAATTAGAACATCATGATCAATATGGAACATCATGATCAAATTAGAACATCATGATCAATATGGAACATCATGATCAACATAGAACATCATGATCAAATTAGAACATCATGATCAATATGGAACATCATGATCAAATTAGAACATCATGATCAACATAGAATATCATGATCAACATAGAACATCATGATCAACATAGAACATCATGATCAATATGGAACATCATGATCAAATTAGAACATCATGATCAAATTAGAACATCATGATCTACATGGAACATCATGATCAAATTAGAACATCATGATCTACATGGAACATCATGATCAAATTAGAACATCATGATCAAATTAGAACATCATGGTCAACATGGAACATCATGATCAAATTAGAACATCATGATCAACATAGAACATCATGATCAAATTAGAACATCATGATCAAATTAGAACATCATGGTCAACATGGAACATCATGATCAAATTAGAACATCATGATCAAACTAGAACATTATGATCAACATAGAACATCATGATCAAATTAGAACATCATGATCAAATTAGAACATCATGATCAAATTAGAACATTATGATCAACATAGAACATCATGATCAAATTAGGACATCATGATCAAGATAGAACATCATGGTCAACATGGAACATCATGATCAAATTAGAACATCATGATCAAATTAGAACATCATGATCAACATAGAACATCATGATCAAATTAGAACATCATGATCAAATTAGAACATCATGATCAAATTAGAACATTATGATCAACATAGAACATCATGATCAAATTAGAACATCATGATCAAGATAGAACATCATGATCAATATGGAACATCATGATCAAATTAGAACATCATGATCAACATAGAACATCATGATCAACATAGAACATCATGATCAAATTAGAACATCGTGAGCAATATAATCATGATCAAGCAGAGTGTTGTAGTTTGTGGGTGGGAAATCCTTCAAAGGAAAGGACTTCTAGGAGTAAGTGAGTGGCTCAGAGGACTAGAATTACGCACAATGGACGCTCCTTTTCCTATTTACGCAGCGAAGGACGTTCTCAGAAGCATGTAAAAGGAAAGACGGGTGAAAAAAACACAGCCACCAGAAAAATGGCTAAATGATGGCCTGATTAAAGAAATGGATTAATGGGTCTTCTTATATCTTATTTAGAATATTGACAAAGATATAATTATTTTAGATATTTTCCAAAAAATATACTCTTCCAAATCTATATTCTGTGTTGTGGAATGATCTTTCTAATCAGGTAGTTGAATCAGTAGAACTTCAAAAGTTCAAATTTACAGCAAATGTTTTTTATGTTGAACAGGTTGACATAGGTCTTTTTATAGTTTATATACGACATATCTGTTTTGACGTTGTTACTGGTTTTAGAATGATTTATTGTTAATTTGTTCCCATCATATATTTATTTCCTTATTTCATTTCCTCACTGGGCTATTTTTCCCTATTGGAGCCCTTGGGCTTATAGCATCTTGCTTTTTCAACCAGGGTTGTAGCTTGGCTAGTAATAATAATAATAATAATAATAATAATAATAATAATAATAATAATAAGTCTTTTTATAGTTTATATACGACATATCTGTTTTGACGTTGTTACTGTTTTTAGAATTATTTATTGTTAATTTGTTCCCATCATTTATTTATTTCCTTATTTCATTTCCTCACTGGGCTATTTTTCCCTATTGGAGCCCTTGGGCTTATAGCATCTTGCTTTTTCAACCAGGGTTGTAGCTTGGCTAGTAATAATAATAATAATAATAATAATAATAATAATAATAATAAGTCTTTTTATAGTTTATATACGACATATCTGTTTTGACGTTGTTACTGTTTTTAGAATTATTTATTGTTAATTTGTTCCCATCATTTATTTATTTCCTTATTTCATTTCCTCACTGGGCTATTTTTCCCTATTGGAGCCCTTGGGCTTATAGTATCTTGCTTATCCTACCAGGGTTGTAGCTTGGCTAATAATAATAATAATAATAATAATAATAATAAGTCTTTTTATAGTTTATATACGACATATCTGTTTTGACGTTGTTACTGTTTTTAGAATTATTTATTGTTAATTTGTTCCCATCATTTATTTATTTCCTTATTTCATTTCCTCACTGGGCTATTTTTCCCTATTGGAGCCCTTGGACTTATAGCATCTTGCTTTTCCAACCAGGGTTGTAGCTTGGCTACTAATGATAATAATAATAATAATAATAATAATAATAATAATAATAATAATAATAATAGTGACGGGTCGCGATGACATAAATCCTATAAGAGCTGGATCCTTCAGAAGTATCCTTCTTGACGTCAAAGGACAGGATGCCACTTCGTCTGGGATTCCAGGGAGACAAACAATACTTTTGACTTGAGTAAATAAAAGAACATTTTATCCTATCGTGAAGTCATCTTAACCAAACATTAGCCGACGTCCTTATGTAGGCTGTATTGTTTAAAAAACCGCAATTTTGATAGGAAATTCTCCGTAAAAATATACGTTCTCAGCCTTATTCCAGTGAAATACAGGCGATCGTAATTTTTGCCCTACTCTGTTATCATTTTCTACGGGTTGGTGACCGTAATATCACTCCTTTGCGTCAATAAAGGCCTGTAATTGTTCAGTGGCCACTTTCCTCATGGTAAGGGTAGAAGAGACTCTTTAGCTATGGTAAACAGCTCTTCTAGGAGAAGGACACTCCAAAACCAAACCATTGTTCTCTAGTCTTGGGTAGTTCCATAACCTCTGTACCATGGTCTTCCACTGTCTTGGGTTAGAGTTCTCTTGCTTGAGCGTACACTCGGGCACACTGTTCTATCTAGTTTCTCTTCTTGTTTTGTTAAAGTTTTTATAGTTTAGCCTATATAGGAAATATTTATCTTAATGTCGTTACTATTCTTAAAATATTTTATTTTTCTTTATTTCCTTTCCTCACCGGGCTATTTTCCCTGTTGAGGCGCCTGGGCTTATATCATCCTGATTTTCCAACTAGGGTTGTAGCTGAGCATTTAATAATAATAATAATAATAGCAGTATCAGCTGAACTCGGCTGAGTCCCTGGTTAGGCTGGAGGAACGTAGAGAGTAGAGGTCCCCTTTTTTGTTTTGTTTCTTGTTGATGTCGGCTACCCCCCAAAATTGGGGGGAGTGCCTTGGTATATGGATGGAATAATAATAATATATCCGTTCTTAACAGCGTATATCTGTATATCTGCTTGCCCGACAGAAAGGGTAAACTTGTTGAGAAGCCTCTTTTAATTTTTGTTTGCAGCAAATCATAAGTTATTAAAAATTACCATGAAGGACTTTTGTCTGTCTACAAAAATTTGCATTAAAAATGGTTAAACTCTGGCAAAATTTATTCCAGGATTTTTACCGTTTTAAAAACGGATATATTGACGTTAAATAGTGATATTACAGCCACTAACCTGAAAAAGATAATAACAAAGTAAGGTAAAATTACGGTCGCCTGTATTTTACTGAAATAAGGTTGAGAACAGTATATTCTTACAAAGAATTTCAGATAAAAATTACGGTATTTTCTAACAGTGTAGAGAATATACATTTCCATTTATTTTTAGGCTAAAAATCTCACTTATATGTGTATGTATATGTACATGTGTGTATATGTATGTGTATATGTATGCATATGTATATACTTGTGTATATGTATGTGTACATTTAGTTTATCTATATCAATATTTACTTTTTATAATTTTTTTTTTTAATTGATGATATTATTTTATTTGTATTATTACCCGAAGATCTCTGCTCCACATGGGCTTGGACCGAGTCTTTTTTTGTACATATTTTGTATGTAAATATGTTTTTGTCCAATAAACATTATTATTATTATTATTATTATTATTATTATTATTATTATTATTATTATTATTATTATTATTATTATTATTATTATTATTATTATTATTATTATTATTAAATATAAATGGTCTGTCAAATCAAAGGAGTTGGTGGATCGCCTTTTGAAGGAGAGAAGATTTATGTATATAAGTCTGTAGGGGCAAGTCTTATCCCGTGAATTCCTTATTTGTCAAACATGGGAGATACCAAGTTTTCTTAGTTTGGATGTCTAAAAAATAGAATTAACCCTTTTACCCCCAAAGGACATACTGGTACGTTTCACAAAACTCATCTCTTTACCCCCATGGACGTACTGGTACGTTCTTGCATAAAACTGCTAGTTACATTTTTTTTTACATATTTTTGATAACTTTTTGAGAAACTTCAGGCATTTTCCAAAAGAATGAGACCAACCTGACCTCTCTATGATGAAAATTAAGGCTGTTAGAGCAATTTAAAAAGAAAAAAAAAAACCCTGTGGGTTAAGGATTGGAAAGTTCCAAATAGCCCGGGGGTAAAAGGGTTAAAATCATGATAGGCTCAAAAATATTTTTCACTCTCAAAGCCAAAATTGCTATCAGAATGGCTACGGGAATATTGACGCGAAAATTAATGGTTTTTGACATAGGAAAAAAATATATTTTTGGGATCGAGCCATGTTGTCCTGGTGGAAGTTCCTCAAAGGCAGCTTTCTACATATTTCTGTGAGTGATATACCAGAGAAATTTTACCTTAGAGGTATCAACAGAGTCCTGACTTCTCGTGCGAATATCCCTAGGGATATTCATGGTCACAAACTTTATAAGGCCTTGTAAATAAATTTATCATTATTATTATTATTATTTGCTAAGCTTCAACCCTAGTTGGAACAGCAGGATGCTATAAGCCCAGGGGCCTCAACAAGGAAAATAGGAAACAAGGAAGAATAAAATATTTTAAGAACAGTAACAACATTTAAAAATATTTCCTATATAAACTATAAAAACTTTAAAACAAGGGACGTGTTAATAGAGTTAACCATGTCTCGAAGGATAGGGTAGAGGGAAGGATACTTGGGCGAGAGAGCCGTTACAACTCCCGTTCTCAATGTGCTACAACTAACACGTTTCCCGTTGAACAATTCCCTTTTGCAGCGCCATCTTTGTCGTACTCTTGGAGAGTTTTTGCTTTTCTTAGGTTTTTGAGTGTTTTTTTTTTTTTTGGTCATGGATGATATTCCTTGTAATAACGTTACGCCCCGATAGTAAAATGATAGCATAAAAGTCATTAGAATTTGCTTTTGAAATCTAAATCTAATATAACGGCCAAAAGGACAGGTAATATCGTAATAAGAAGTTTGCTAAATTTGCAGATGAGACACTGAGAAATATTTCCTGGAGTTCAATAGCAATAAGGCACCCAAAATGGATACTGTTGTAAAATAAAAATCTAGAAAATTGAGCTGTTTCTAGAGCGTAAAATGCTAGATGCGTCTTTGGTCTTTTATATCGTAGTTGTATCATAAATCGAAGAGGGATTTTTTATTTCATTAACCCTTTAACCCCCAAAGGACGTACTGGTACGTTTCACAAAAGCCATCCCTTTACCCCCATGGACGTACCGGTACGTCCTTGCAAAAAAAAATGCTATAAAAGTTTTTTTTCATATTTTTGATAATTTTTTGAGAAAATTCAGGCATTTTCCAAGAGAATGAGACCAACCTGACCTCCCTATGACAAAAACTAAGGCTGTTAGAGCAATTAAAAAAAAATATACTGCAAAATGTGCTGGGAAAAAAATAACCCCCTGGGGGTTAAGGGTTGGAAATTTCCAGCGCATACATATCTTTTATTATAGAATACAAATATATAAATAAATCAAAGTAAAACATAATTGAATTAAATCTATACAACAGGTTGAAATTTAAAATCGCAATAAAACCATAGATCTATAACTCATAAAAAATTGATTGCCATAATGATAGTATGAGAACAGATTTATGAAGAAGCCAAGGCTAAAGTCATAGAATGAGCATTTCAACCATACCCAAGGTCTCCCCAGGTGACTTCTGGACTGATAATCTGAAAGTTGAGCTCATGGCTATCAATATGACCTAAAGGCTTTTATCATATTAACCCTTTTACCCCCAGGCTATTTGGAAATTTCCAACCCTTAACCCCCTTGGGGTTATTTTCTTCCCAGCACATTTTGCAGTATATTTTTTTAAAATTGCTCTAACAGCCTTAATTTTTGTCATAGAGAGGTCAGGTTGGTCTCATTCTCTTGGAAAATGCCTGAATTTTTTTTCAAAAATTATCAAAAATATGAAAATAAAAATTGTTTATAGCATTTTTTTGCAAGGACGTACCGGTACATCCAGCGGGGTAAAGGGATGGCTTTTGTGAAACGAACCAGTACGTCCTTTGGGGGTAAAAGGGATATTAACCCTTTTACTGCAATTGGTGATTTAATCAAAGTTTGGAAAAGGAAACTCTTTTATAATCACCCAAACAAAAACAAAAAGTTAGCATTCACTATACTCAATTTTTTTTAATGAGGCGCATTTGCACTGACTCGCAGCGGTGCCCTTTTAGCTCGGAAAAGTTTCCTACTATCTCATTGGTTAGAATTATCTTGTGCAACCAATCAGCGATCAGGAAACTTTTCCGAGCTAAAAGGGCAGCCCTGCGAGTCGGTGCAAATCTGCCTCGCTAAAAAGAATTGACTATAGACAGGTCTTGATGTGAACTTTCCAATAAATATCAACAAGTCGGGTTTGCGTGGTCTCGAAAGATTTTGCTACATCAGAAGTTTCCTTGAAATCAACACTGGCAGTGAAAGGGTTAAAAAAAATCACAAACAACACTGGCAGTGAAAGGGTTAAAAAAATCACAAACAACACTGGCAGTGAAAGGGTTAAAAAAATCACAAACAACACTGGCAGTGAAAGGGTTAAAAGAAATCACAAACAACACTGGCATTGAAAGGGTTAAAAGAAATCACAAACAACACTGGCAGTGAAAGGGTTAAAAGAAATCACAAAAGATAACAGCTACTTTATGACAGTTATGGAATAGCAATATCATGCTTTTACCAAAGTAAAACCGATAGAGACACTGATGAATAAATTTCAGATGATAAAAGTTTAAGTTTATGCAAATCAATGTTACTTAACCCTTTTACCCTCAGGCTATTTGGAAATTTCCAACCCTTAACCCCCATGGGGTTATTTTTTTTCAAGCACATTTTGCAGTATATATTTTTTAAATTGCTCTAACAGCCTAAAGTTTTGTCATAGAGAGGTCAGGTTGGTCTCATTCTCTTGGAAAATGCCTGAATTTTCTCAAAAATTTATCAAAAATATGAAAAAAAAAATTTTTGAAGGAAGGGGGTGTGACTGTACTTGAATGGTGGGTGAGATTGTTTAATGTGTGTTTTGTGTTGTCAATGGTACCAGTAGATTGGGTCTGTGCATGTATTGTACCACTATATAAGGGTAAGGGAGATGTGCATGAGAGTTGTAATTCAAGAGGTATTAGTTTGTTGAGTGTAGTTGGAAAAGTGTATGGTAGTGTACTGATTAATAGGATTAAGGATAAAACAGAGAATACAATCTTGGAAGTACAGGGTGGTTTTAGAAGAGGTAGGGTTTGTATGAATCAGATTTTTACAGTTAGGCAGATATGCGAGAAATATTTAGCAAAAGGTAAGGAGGTGTATGTTGCGTTTATGGATCTGGAGAAAGCATATGATAGAGTTGATAGGGAAGCAATGTGGAATGTGATGAGGTTATATGGAGTTGGTGGAAGGTTGTTGCAAGCAGTGAAAAGTTTCTACAAAGGTAGTAAAGCATGTGTTAGAATAGGAAATGAAGTGAGCGATTGGTTTCCGGTGAGAGTGGGGCTGAGACAGGGATGTGTGATGTCGCCGTGGTTGTTTAACTTGTATGTTGATGGAGTGGTGAGAGAGGTGAATGCTCGAGTGCTTGGACGAGGATTAAAACTGGTAGGCGAGAATGATCATGAATGGGAGGTAAATCAGTTGTTGTTTGCGGATGATACTGTACTGGTAGCAGACACAGAAGAGAAGCTTGACTGACTAGTGACAGAATTTGGAAGGGTGTGTGAGAGAAGGAAGTTGAGAGTTAATGTGGGTAAGAGTAAGGTTATGAAATGTACGAGAAGGGAAGGTGGTGCAAGGTTGAATGTCATGTTGAATGGAGAGTTACTTGAGGAGGTGGATCAGTTTAAGTACTTGGGGTCTGTTGTTGCAGCAAATGGTGGAGTGGAAGCAGATGTACGTCAGAGAGTCAATGAAGGTTGCAAAGTGTTGGGGGCAGTTAAGGGAGTAGTAAAAAATAGAGAGTTGGGCATGAATGTAAAGAGAGTTCTATATGAGAAAGTGATTGTACCAACTGTGATGTATGGATCGGAGTTGTGGGGAATGAAAGTGATGGAGAGACAGAAATTGAATGTGTTTGAGATGAAGTGTCTGAGGAGTATGGATGGTGTATCTCGAGTAGATAGGGTTAGGAACGAAGTGGTGAGGGTGAGAACGGGTGTAAGAAATGAGTTAGCGGCTAGAGTGGATATGAATGTGTTGAGGTGGTTTGGCCATGTTGAGAGAATGGAAAATGGCTGTCTGCTAAAGAAGGTGATGAATGCAACAGTTGATGGGAGAAGTACAATAGGAAGGTGGATGGATGGTGTGAAGAAAGCTCTGGGTGATAGGAGGATAGATGTGAGAGAGGCAAGAGAGCGTGCTAGAAATAGGAATGAATGGCGAGCGATTGTGACGCAGTTCCGGTAGGCCCTGCTGCTTCCTCCGATGCCTTAGATGACCGCGGAGGTAGCAGCAGTAGGGGACTCAGCAGTATGAAGCTTCATCTGTGGTGGAAATGTGGGAGGTTGGGCTGTGGCACCCTAGCAGTACCAGCTGAACTCGGCTGAGTCCCTGGTTAGGCTGGAGGAACGTAGAGAGTAGAGGTCCCCTTTATTGTTTTGTTTCATTGTTGAAGTCGGCTACCCCCCAAAATTGGGGGAAGTGCCTTTGGTATATGTATGTATGAAAAAAAAAATTTTTTATAGCATTTTTTTGCATGGGGGTAAAGGGATGGCTTTTGTGAAACGTACCAGTACGTCCTTTGGGGGTAAAAGGGTTAAGATCGTTCTATAAAAAGATAAATATCAATTGGAGGATAACATTGAATAGTCAGTAACTGAAAGGTAATCATGCAAGTAAAAATCATGGAAAGAAAAGCATGCAAGGGAATAGCGAAATAAAATATTTCAAAAATTGTTTGAGAGGATATAACACACACTTACGACACTGCGAAGGCAAGAGTATATGTTGTCCTTTTCTTAACCAATGTCAAATTCATCAAAGTCATCATCGATAGCATCATCAATACCATCAATTTGATGATCATCACCTTCATCCTCTTCATTAATGGTGTCAACATCGTCCCAAAATTCTGGAATGAAAGAATGATTTGAAGTTCTCTGGCATCCTGACATGAAGGTCATTGACACCGAGAGTTTCATATCAAAATGAGTTCATAATTTGGAGGCCCCCAGGGGCGGGGGGAGGGCCCCAGGGGCGGGGGGGAGGGCCCCAGGGGCAGGGGGAGGGCCCCAGGGGCGGGGGGAGGGCCCCAGGGGCGGGGGAAGGGCCCCAGGGGTGGGGGAGGGCCCCAGGGGCAGGGGGAGGGCCCCAGGGGTGGGGGAGGGTCCCAGGGGTGGGGGGAGGGCCCCAGGGGCGGGGGGAGGGCCCCAGGGGTGGGGGGAGGGCCCCAGGGGTGGGGGGAGGGCCCCAGGGGCGGGGGGAGGGCCCCAGAGGTGGGGGGAGGGCCCCAGGGGTGGGGGGAGGGCCCCAGGGGCCGGGGGAGGGCCCCAGGGGTGGGGGGAGGGCCCCAGGGGTGGGGGGAGGGCCCCAGGGGCGGGGGGAGGGTCCCAGGGGTGGGGGAGGGCCCCAGGGGAAGGGGGAGGGCCCCAGGGGAAGGGGGAGGGCCCCAGGGGCGGGGGGAGGGCCCCAGGGGCGGGGGGAGGGTCCCAGGGGCGGGGGGAGGGTCCCAGGGGCAGGGGGAGGGCGCCAGGGGTGGGGGGAGGGCCCCAGGGGCAGGGGGAGGGTCCCAGGGGTGGGGGGAGGGCCCCAGTAGCAAGTCTGAAGAACAATGAAACGTTGGACTTAATTTCAGTGACCTTTCCTTCGAGCCTTGACTTTACCTTTTTGGCAGGTGATTTGCAAGTATTTAACTTCATCTTTTTCATGGTTGATAAAAAATGGTTTGGAATTGGTTTCAATGCGTTCTGTTATGAAATTAAATGAAATTTGTTTATTAACATCTTTGACTCGTCCTATAGCATACTGTACTTCTGCTCGAAAGACTCCATGAGTGACAAGAATGGCCAGTTATTATTATTATTATTACTATCCAAGCTAAAACCCTAGTTGGAAAAGCAAGATGCTATAAGCCCAGGGGCTCCAACAGGGAAAAATAGCCCAGTGAGGAAAGGTAATAAGGAAATAAATAAATGAAGAGAACAAATTAACAAAAAATCATTCTAAAATAAGTAACAACGTCAAAACAGACATGTCCTATATAAACTATTAACAACATCAAAAACAAATATGTCATAAATAAACTATAAAAAGACTCATGTCCGCCTGGTCAACAAAAAAGCATTTGCTCCAACTTTGAACTTTTGAAGTTCTACTGATTCAACCACCCGATTAGGAAGATCATTCCACAACTTGGTAACAGCTGGAATAAAACTTCTAGAGTACTGGGTAGTATTGAGCCTCGTGATGGAGAAGGCCTGGCTATTAGAGTTAGTTACTTTTATTTGCAAAAGGATTATCGGTAGATTCCAAAGCCTCTCAGTATCATTATATTATGTTGATGATTCTGTTGAGCTACGATGTTTATTCCTTTCTGCTGATGAACGTACATATATATACCAAAGGCACTTCCCCCAATTTTGGGGGGTAGCCGACATCAACAATGAAACAAAACAAAAAAGGGGACCTCTACTCTCTACGTTCCTCCAGCCTAACCAGGGACTCAGCCGAGTTCAGCTGGTACTGCTAGGGTGCCACAGCCCAACCTCCCCCGTTATCCACCACAGATGAAGCTTCATAATGCTGAATCCCCTACTGCTGCTACCTCCGCGGTCATCTAAGGCACCGGAGGAAGCAGCAGGGCCTACCGGAACTGCGTCACAATCGCTCGCCATTCATTCCTATTTCTAGCACGCTCTCTTGCCTCTCTCATATCTATCCTCCTATCACCCAGAGCTTTCTTCAGTCTCCTTAACAATGCGTGTGAGCTTTACATCTGATGGGGAAAAATCTGACTTATCGAGAGTCATTCAAGCCAATCCTACTTACAATTAAATTCTCTTATTTTCATGTCCCAATACTTCACCATGAGTTGTTGTTAAACCATATGAGTTGAAACGCTTCCCGGCAGCTACAATTACTGGCTACACCACCACTTGCACTCACTGCACATCCTGTACAATGTATAGAACGCTTTTACAATGCTTCCAGAAGGCTAGATTCTAAAGATACGCCACCGAACCTTCTGGAAGCGTTGTACGTTCTAGCGGCTGTACAGTGAGTGCAAATAGCGTTGTAGCCAGACACTTTTGACACAGGTTTTGCTTCACCTATTAATATGTGTCCTGACCAAATAGGAGAACAAATCAAATTTGTCTTGGTACAGCCATAATCATCTTTATACATTTCTTCAGGTTATACATTAAGAATTCTTATGATATGAACTTTAATCATTCTAGTAACCAAGAAAAATTAATGAGCTTTGCTTCATGCATTGTTGTTAAACCATATGGTTTCTTTTTGTGAACTGTAGCTCTGGGCAGCAAGTTGTCCAGTCTGATGGTTTATGAAAAGGAGCCATGTCTGGTAAAGCGTCATTTGCATTTCATAAAAACCTTTCATGCGAAGGGTTCGAAGCAAGTGGTACAATATCCTCATTTTATTCCTTGACCTGCCATATTGTCACAACAGCGCCTTGTAATGTTCTTTTAAGATCCACTGTGTCCTCACAAAAATCTAAAGTGTCCTCTGCGCAATATGTGAATCTACCTAGAACTATATCTGAGGACATTTATATTCCAGAGTTTTCTCTTATCTTTTGAGGAACGCTTGGTGGGATCTGGATTTCCAGTCTTGGAACCATTGGATAATCAGTATCTTTTTAAGAACGCTTGGTGGGATCTGGAATTCCAGTCTTAGAACCTTTGGATAATCAGTACCTTTTTAAGAAGGCTTGGTGGGATCTGGATTTCCAGTCTTAGAGCCTTTGGATAATCAGTAACTTTTTAAGAACGCTTGGTGGGATCTGGATTTCCAGTCTTGGGACCGTTGGATAATCAGTACCTTTTTAAGAACGCTTGGTGGGATCTGGATTTCCAGTCTTGGGACCGTTGGATAATCAGTACCTTTTTAAGAACGCTTGGTGGGATCTGGATTTCCAGTCTTGGGACCGTTGGATAATCAGTACCTTTTTAAGAACGCTTGGTGGGATCTGGATTTCCAGTCTTGGGACCGTTGGATAATCAGTACCTTTTTAAGAACGCTTGGTGGATCTGGATTTCCAGTCTTGGGACCGTTGGATAATCAGTACCTTTTTAAGAACGCTTGGTGGGATCTGGATTTCCAGTCTTGGGACCGTTGGATAATCAGTACCTTTTTAAGAACGCTTGGTGGGATCTGGATTTCCAGTCTTGGGACCGTTGGATAATCAGTACCTTTTTAAGAATGCTTGGTGGGATCTGGATTTCCAGTCTTGGGACCGTTGGATAATCAGTACCTTTTTAAGAACGCTTGGTGGGATCTGGATTTCCAGTCTTGGAACCGTTGGATAATCAGTACCTTTTTAAGAACGCTTGATGGGATCTGGATTTCCAGTCTTGGAACCGTTGGATAATCAGTACCTTTTTAAGAACGCTTGATGGGATCTGGATTTCCAGTCTTAGAACCATTGGATAATCAGTATCTTTTTAAGAACGCCTGGTGGGATCTGGATTTCCAGTCTTGGAACCATTGGATAATCAGTATCTTTTCAAGAACGCTTGGTGGGATCTGGATTTCCAGTCTTGGAACCATTGGATAATCAGTATCTTTTTAAGAAGCCTGGTGGGATCTGGATTTCCAGTCTTGGAACCATTGGATAATCAGTATCTTTTTAAGAACGCCTGGTGGGATCTGGATCTCCAGTCTTGGAACCATTGGATAATCAGGAACTTTTTAAGAATGCTTGGTGGGATCTGGATTTCCAGTCTTGGAACCATTGGATAATCAGTAGAGCAATCTAGACCTTGAAACATTTTAATAAGATGATTTAATTCTGCCTATTATTGTCGGACCAACAGCCACTTGAAGAGAGGTTTCACGCATGATGTGGAACAGTGAACTACACAAATGTCTAAATTATTTATCTGTGAGACATGATGACATTAAGAGTTGAGTAACTCTTCACTTTTTTTCGCAATGTTTTGACGTTTTTACCTCATCCTGTTTTTGAATAGATCACATTTATCCCTATTACACCATTTGAAAAAAAAACGTTTATGCTTCCTCTGGAATACACTTCGTCATACCATGAGACAATGAGCTTCAAAATACCTAGGTTTGCTATTCGTTATTCATTCTTCGTGAAAAGGCAGCTGCCTCATGTAGATTGGCTAAATCTTTGTCTGTGTCATCGGTGTCAGGAAAAAATCCCTCGAGGAAAACGTCCCCTGAAGGAAAAAATCCCTCGAGGAAAACGTCCCCTGAAGGAAAAAATCCCTCGAGGAAAACGTCCCCTGAAGGAAAATATCCCTCGAGGAAAACGTCCCCTGAAGGAAAAAATCCCTCGAGGAAAACGTCCCCTGAAGGGAAAAATCCCTCGAGGAAAACGTCCCCTGAAGGAAAATGTCCCTCTAGGAAAACGTCCCCTGAAGGAAAAAATCCCTCGAGGAAAACGTCCCCTGAAGGAAAAAATCCCTCGAGGAAAACGTCCCCTGAAGGAAAAAATCCCCTGAGGAAAACGTCCCCTGAAGGAAAAAATCCCTCGAGGAAAACGTCCCCTGAAGGAAAAAATCCCTCGAGGAAAACGTCCCCTGAAGGAAAAAATCCCCTGAGGAAAACGTCCCCTGAAGGAAAAAATCCCTCGAGGAAAACGTCCCCTGAAGGGAAAAATCCCTCGAGGAAAACGTCCTCTGAAGGAAAATGTCCCTCTAGGAAAACGTCCCCTGAAGGAAAAAATCCCTCGAGGAAAACGTCCTCTGAAGGAAAAAATTCCTCGAGGAAAACGTCCCCTGAAGGGAAAAATCCCTCGAGGAAAACGTCCCCTGAAGGAAAAAATCCCTCGAGGAAAACGTCCCCTGAAGGAATCAAGGAAAAATAAAATATCTTACGAACAGTAACTACATTGAAATAAATATTTTTTAAAATAAACTATAAAAACTTTAACAAAACCAAAGGAAGAGAAATAAGATAGAATAGTGTGCCCGAGTGAACCCTCAAGCAAGAGAACTCTAACCCAAGACAGTGGAAGACCATGGTACAGAGGTTATGGCGCAACCCAAGACTAGAAGACAATGGTTTGATTTTGGAGTGTCCTTCTCCTAGAAGAACTGCTGACCATAGCTAAAGAGTCTCTTTTATTGATGGTGCAGACGTCATAATACAGAGGTCTAGAAGTGTTGTATTGGAATGTGATTTACGAATTAAGATTATGATGAGCTCAAATATAGATTGGTTTGGAAGCCATTATGGCAACCATACTGGCAGCTGAAGTATTATCATGATATAGAAAAAAAAAAACATTTTTTTTCTACATTGCTTTTAAAGTTATTATTACTAAACGTTCACCAATAAAAGGGTATGCAATAATGGTCAAGGATGATCTATGTATCTGAGAGGTTGAGGTCAATGACGTCAACGGGAAAGGTCACTGGATTCAAAGGTCAAAGTTCAAATTTCAAAATTTCTTGGTCCAGTTATTGTATGATAATTGTGCAAATTTTAAACATTTTAAAAGAATATTATTGAGTCTATCACCATTTTGATTCTTTTTCTAGAGACTGAAACTAGGAAAACGAGACATATACCATGCTTACATATACTGAAGGAGGCTGCAGAATGAAACTTGCCACCACACAATTTTAAAAAACTTGAAAAGAATCTGTTAAAAAAATGCTTTCATGACAAAATTTGAAAAGATGTATTTTTTCAGTTACTGAGTTGATGAAAATTGCGTACAGATTGCCTCCGATCCGAAGAGAAAACATCTTTAGATAGCTTTCTATGTGTCTTCAGTCACAGTCTTCAGGGGCATTTGTTGTGAATCCAACTGCTTTCTATGTGTCTTCAGTCACACTCTTCAATGGCATTTGTTGTGAATCCAACTGCTTTCTATGTGTCTTCAGTCACAGTCTTCAGGGGCATTTGTTGTGAATCCAACTGCTTTCTATGTGTCTTCAGTCACACTCTTCAGGGGCATTTGTTGTGAATCCAACTGCTTTCTATGTGTCTTCAGTCACACTCTTCAGGGGCATTTGTTGCGAATCCAACTGCTTTCTATGTGTCTTCAGTCACACTCTTCAGGGGCATTTGTTGTGAATCCAACTGACGGTCGTTACAATAAACTTGTACAACATATTTTAAATCACTTCACTTCACTTCACTTCCACTCCCAGGTAGGCTTTCAGCCTGTCAGTGGAATCAGTTGTCTTCTCCACTCAATTCTGTTTTCAAAAATTCCCTCTCTTCTCAGCTGTTCAATTGTTGGCATGTTGTTCTTCGTCAGAATCTCTTCAATTCCATGCCTCCAGCGTTTACGTGGTCTACCTCTTGATCTCCTCCCACCAGGCGTCCAGTCCCATCTCCTTGCAATTCTATTTCCATATTTTAAATAGTTCTGCTTAATAAGAAGTTACTTTGTAACTGAAGAAGCTTCAGCAAACAGTTTAAAAGGTAAAAATGGTAAATGGCATAGAAGATAGCTAGGTTCGTAGCGTCGCGGGCTTCTGTTTCAGAGGGCCCGAGTTCGCGTCCCCGCCAGGATGTGGATACTGTGAGACCTTCTACCGGGGGTACTCCCCAGGGTGGCGCCTGGGGGGGGAAGGTTAGAGGGGGGTTAGTGATAGTCCCTGCTGGCTTATGATCGCCCGAGCAGAATGATATAGATGGTCTGAGTGGAGACCTAAAACCCGCAACTTTTAACTTAAAGATGTTACCAGTTGATTACCATAAGCAAGTTTATGATAAGCTACAAAAAACGTACTTGGAGATTATCCCAAGAAAAAAAATACAAGAGCAAGCATACGTAATTACACGTGCTGAAATATCACCTTAGGAGATACAAATAAGAAGACACTTCGCATAGTAGCGACTGATAACGCAGAACATTTTTTTTTTAACAAGGCTGTGCAGCCGAGTAAAACTAGAAAAATTATATGTCGGACTTAATGCTGTGGTTAACCCATTAAGATACTACCGCTAGAGAGTTATGGGGTCCTTTGACTGGCCAGACAGTACAACATTGGATCCTTCTCTCTGGTTACGGTTCATTTTCACTTTGCCTACACATACACCGAATAATCTGGCATATTCCTTAAAGATTCTCTTCTGTCCTCATACAGCTGACAATGCTGAGATTACCAAAAATTCTTCACCCAAGTGGTTAACTACTGTACTCTAATTGTTCAGTGGCTACTTTCCTCTTGGTAAGGGTAGAAGAGACTCTTTAGGTATGGTAAGCAGCTCTTCTAGAAGGACACTCCAAAATCAAACAATTGCTCTCTAGTCTTGGATAGTGCCATAGCCTCTGTACCATGGTCTTCCACTGTCTTGGGTTAGAGTTCTCTTGCTTGAGGGTACACTCGGGCACACTATTCTATCTGGTTTCTCTTTTTCTAGTTTTGTTAAAGTTTTCATAGTTTATAAAGGAAATATTTATTCAAATGTCATTGTTCTAAAGATATATTATTTTTCCTGGTTTCCTTTCCTCATTGAGCTATTTTCCCTGATGGGGCCCCTGGGCTTATAGCATCTTGCTTTTCTAACTAGGGTTGTAGCTTAGCAAGTAATAATAATAATAATAATAATAATAATGCCCATGCAATAGATGTCGTTAAGAAAGAGACAGCTAAAGATGATAGTGGTAAAGTAGATACTAATATTGCCCATACTGCCTCTACAACTGAATTCATTGAATCATTATCAGAAGCTTTAGATAAGGGGAAGGCTTTTGATATGCGAACTTTGGAAGCCACATCTAAGCCCCTTTGGCTTGGCTGATGATGTCAGTGAAGGCAAAAGGATGAATCGAAAGCAACTCGAGAATTTTTCATAGAGTTATCAGCGGACGGCATTGAGATGAATCATCGTAAATGGGTGATTGAACCACTGTGTCAGTTAAAAGTATGAATGATGCTTTCTTAGAAAATATTGAATATGAAACTGATGACACGGTTCTAGGAAAATATCCCCCCGAGGAAAAATCCCCCAGGGAAAATATCCCCCCGAGGAAAAATCCCCCAGGGAAAATATCCCCCCGAGGAAAAATCCCCCAGGGAAAATATCCCCCCGAGGAAAAATCCCCCAGGGAAAATATCCCCCCGAGGAAAAATCCCCCAGGGAAAATATCCCCCCGAGGAAAAATCCCCCAGGGAAAATATCCCCCCGAGGAAAAATCCCCCAGGGAAAATATCCCCCCGAGGAAAAATCCCCCAGGGAAAATATCCCCCCAGCAATAATTCCCCTCAGGAAAAAGTCCCCCCGTAAGGTTAAAAATAAAAACATGTATCATTAAAGTAATATGTTATATTTTCATACAACAAATTAAAATATCATTAAAGTAATATATTATATTTTCATACAATAAATTAAAATATCATTAAAGTAATATATATTTTCATACAACAAATTAAAGTATCATTAAAGTAATATATTATATTTTCATACAACAAATTAAAATATCATTAAAGTAATATATTAAATTTTCATACAACAAATTAAAATATCATTTAAGTAATATATTATATTTTCATACAACAAATTAAAATATCATTAAAGTAATATATATTTTCATACAACAAATTAAAATATCATTAAAGTAATATATTATATTTTCATACAACAAATTAAAATATCATTCAAGTAATATATTATATTTTCATAAAACAAATTAAAATATCATTAAAGTAATATATTATATTTTCATACAACAAATTAAAATATCATTAAAGTAATATATTATATTTTCATACAACACATTAAAATATCATTAAAGTAATATATTATATTTTCATACAACAAATTAAAATATCATTAAAGTAATATATTATATTTTCATACAACAAATTAAAATATCATTAAAGTAATATATTATATTTTCATACAACAAATTAAAATATCATTAAAGTAATATATATTTTCATACAACAAATTAAAATATCATTAAAGTAATATATATTTTCATACAACAAATTAAAATATCATTAAAGTAATATATTATATTTTCATACAACAAATTAAAATATCATTAAAGTAATATATTATATATTCATACAACAAATTAAAATATCATTAAAGTAATATATTATATTTTCATACAACAAATTAAAATATCATTAAAGTAATATATTATATTTTCATACAACAAATTAAAATATCATTAAAGTAATATATTATATTTTCATACAACAAATTAAAAAAAAGTCGAGATATAAAACAAAATGACAACATAATCTATAATGTAATTAAACATGATTCAAAACCTAAGATTAAAAGATAAAAAGTAAGAGTTTGTCAATTACTATTAATTTAGAAACTAAGATTAAAAGCTATTCCTTTAAAAAAAAAAAACTACAATTGAACGATTTTCCAAATCATCTATAACATTTTTAATCCGTAGAGCAGTGTTCTTATATGCTTCATCAGCACTCGAGGATGAACAGCAAGGAACTGAGTGACATAAATTTCCTATAAAGCCTATTTTTTTTCATATACAGTGTATGAAAGTCCAAATATTAGGATGGAAACAACCAATAAAGCAAAACTTCGATGCCAACCTTCCACTGCATTATTCATTCCTGAATAATCAGCTCTTCTAGGAGGACACTCCAAAATCAAACCATTGTTCTCTAGTCTTGGATAGTGCCATAGCCTCTGTACCATGGTCTTCCACTGCCTTGGGTTAGAGTTCTCTTGCTTGAGGGTACACTCGGGCACACTATTCTATCTGGTTTCTCTTCCTCTTGTTCTGTTAAAGTTTTTATAGGTTATATAGGAGATATTTATTTTAATATTGCTCTTCCAGGAGGACACTCCAAAATCAAACCATTGTTCTCTAGTCTTGGATAGTGCCATAGCCTCTGTACCATGGTCTTCCACTGCCTTGGGTTAGAGTTCTCTTGCTTGAGGGTACACTCGGGCACACTATTCTATCTGGTTTCTCTTTCTCTTGTTCTGTTAAAGTTTTTATTGTTTAAATAGGAAATATTTATTTTAATATTGCTCTTCCAGGAGGACACTCCAAAATCAAACAATTGTTCTCTAGTCTTGGGTAGTGCCATAGCCTCTGTACCATGGTCCTCCACTGTCTTGGGTTAGAGTTCTCTTGCTTGAGGGTACACTCGAGCACTCTATTCTATCTGGTTTCTCTTCCTCTTGTTCTGTTAAAGTTTCTATAGTTTAAATAGGAAATATTTATTTTAATATTGTTATTATTCCTAAAATATTTTATTTTTCCTTATTTCCTTTTCTCAGTGGGCTATTTTCCCTGTTGGGGCCCCTGGACTTATAGCATCCTGCTTTTCCAACTAGGGTTGTAGCTTAGCATTTAATAATAATAAAAATAAAAATACATTTTCCAAACACTTACGTCAAATCTTGCGGGTCTCCTGAATCTTCGAGTTGGTCTGCCGATATAAGTGTCTTCAAAATAATCCAGTACCTCATTTGATTCTTCAGGTGAATATTCCGCAATGACCTCAAAAGGTTCAGCTACATTATCTGGTATATCCTTAATCTTTCTGTAAATATTCTGGCTAAAGTGGAAGAATCGCCCTTTGATTTCCGTATAAGAAAATACTATTATGATGCTATTCATCAAAGCCTTTTTTTCAGAATCTACCATAATTCCATTAAATTAACCATCTCATCAGTTTTTTGAGGCACGGGAAGTGAATTGTGGCTTCGTTGTCTACACTGTCGAAGGTTTTTTCTCAAATGGCTTACTGTCGGGAGACTTGCTGAAATACTTTTCATCTTTCATCCATACCCTTGTACCAACCGTGTTTCACACAATTGTACATAATTCCTTTTGTATATATTATGCTTGTATCTTCGCTCCTCCCTCGCACAAAAACGAACATGAAAATTCCTTTCTGGTTTTTCCTCTGTAATATTGTCTGTCTTGTGAACTTGTTATGTCCTGTTGCCTTGAGGTTTTGTATATAAGGAGAGTGTTCCACAATAATATAACTCAGTCGTTTCCAATCTGCCTTTGAGTTCACACCCTTACTCGGTGCCGTCACATCCTCAACGCCCTGAGAAATTCGTTGATGAGTCTCTTGTATATCTCTAGCTCTTCTCTTCATGTCTTGCAGTGCTTTAATATTTTCTATTCGGTTCACATTTAGGCCATGTGTATGCTCATTCAATTTACTGAGTACTTCATTGTCTTTCACTTTTACTTTGGCTTTGCTTTGTGACCTCGAACGCCGTAATTCACACTCATAAGATATATTGTTGGGCAATTCCTTTTGGTTTCAGATAAACATAGCCTTCATAAACTATTTTCCTTCCACCTCTATTAGAGCTAATAAATTCCATTGGGTTAATGATTTTATATATTTTAAGACATAAATACAGTGGTAAGATATGGCGAAGAGTTCGCTTGGAAGCATCTTTGCTAACAGACTGATAAGATAAGGCTAGTAAAGAAGCCATAACACAGAAAACTAATGAGAGAATTAGTTTTAAAGTTTCCTAACTGAAGTATTTAACGTAAGACAATTTCTTAGATGAGTTATTTCACGTTTTAAACAAGTTCTATTCTGAAGTAGTTTGTTTTTATTTCTCCTGGTTTAAAAGTCTCCATATGAAAGTTTTTTCAAGTATTTAAAGGAAACCGTTTGCATAAATGAGCAATCTACTCTTTTAAGCTCTCAATAGTCTTCGATTTTATTTCATTTTAATTTCCCTATTGAAAGATTTTGCTTGTATATATACATTTAAATTTGGTGTTGGGGGATTTTTCCTCCGGGGTGTTATTACTGGGGGGGATTTTGCCATGGGGGATATTTTCCTTGGGGGATTTTTCCTCGGGGGATTTTTTCTTGGGGGATTTTTTCCATGGGGGATATTTTCCTTGGGGGATTTTTTCCATGGGGGATATTTTCCTTGGGGGATTTTTGCCATGGGGGATATTTTTCTTGGGGGATTTTTTCCATGGGGGATATTTTTCTTGGGGGATTTTTTCCATGGGGGATATTTTCCTTGGGGGATTTTTTCCATGGAGGATATTTTCCTTGGGGGATTTTTTCCATGGGGGATATTTTCCTTGGGGGATTTTTTCCATGGGGGATATTTTTCTTGGGGGATTTTTTCCATGGGGGATATTTTTCTCGGGGGATTTTTTCATGGGGGATATTTTTCTTGGGGGATTTTTGCCATGGGGGATATTTTCCTTGGGGGATTTTTTCATGGGGGATATTTTTCTTGGGGGATTTTTGCCATGGGGGATATTTTCCTTGGGGGATTTTTTCCATGGGGGATATTTTTCTTGGGGGATTTTTTCCATGGGGGATATTTTTCTCGGGGGATTTTTTCATGGGGGATATTTTTCTTGGGGGATTTTTTCCATGGGGGATATTTTCCTTGGGGGATTTTTTCCATGGGGGATATTTTCCTTGGGGGATTTTTTCCATGGAGGATATTTTCCTTGGGGGATTTTTTCCATGGGGGATATTTTCCTTGGGGGATTTTTTCATGGGGGATATTTTTCTTGGGGGATTTTTTCCATGGGGGATATTTTCCTTGGGGGATTTTTTCCATGGGGGATATTTTCCTTGGGGGATTTTTTCATGGGGGATATTTTTCTTGGGGGATTTTTTCCATGGGGGATATTTTCCTTGGGGGATTTTTTCCATGGGGGATATTTTCCTTGGGGGATTTTTTCCATGGGGGATATTTTCCTTGGGGGATTTTTTCCATGGGGGATATTTTCCTTGGGGGATTTTTTCCATGGGGGATATTTTCCTTGGGGGATTTTTTCCATGGGGGATATTTTTCTTGGGGGATTTTTTCCATGGGGGATATTTTTCTTGGGGGATTTTTTCCATGGGGGATATTTTCCTTGGGGGATTTTTTCCATGGAGGATATTTTCCTTGGGGGATTTTTTCCATGGGGGATATTTTCCTTGGGGGATTTTTTCCATGGGGGATATTTTCCTTGGGGGATTTTTTCCATGGAGGATATTTTCCTTGGGGGATTTTTTCCATGGAGGATATTTTCCTTGGGGGATTTTTTCATGGGGGATATTTTTCTTGGGGGATTTTTTCCATGGGGGATATTTTCCTTGGGGGATTTTTTCATGGGGGATATTTTTCTTGGGGGATTTTTTCCATGGGGGATATTTTCCTTGGGGGATTTTTTCATGGGGGATATTTTTCTTGGGGGATTTTTTCCATGGGGGATATTTTCCTTGGGGGATTTTTTCCATGGAGGATATTTTCCTTGGGGGATTTTTTCATGGGGGATATTTTTCTTGGGGGATTTTTTCCATGGAGGATATTTTCCTTGGGGGATTTATTCATGGGGGATATTTTTCTTGAGGGATTTTTTCCATGGAGGATATTTTCCTTGTGGGATTTTTTCATGGGGGATATTTTTCTTGGGGGATTTTTTCCATGGGGGATATTTTCCTTGGGGGATTTTTTCATGGGGGATATTTTTCTTGGGGGATTTTTTCCATGGGGGATATTTTCCTTGGGGGATTTTTTCATGGGGGATATTTTTCTTGGGGGATTTTTTCCATGGGGGATATTTTCCTTGGGGGATTTTTTCCATGGAGGATATTTTCCTTGGGGGATTTTTTCATGGGGGATATTTTTCTTGGGGGATTTTTTCCATGGAGGATATTTTCCTTGGGGGATTTTTTCATGGGGGATATTTTTCTTGGGGGATTTTTTCCATGGGGGATATTTTCCTTGGGGGATTTTTTCCATGGAGGATATTTTCCTTGGGGGATTTTTTCATGGGGGATATTTTTCTTGGGGGATTTTTTCCATGGGGGATATTTTCCTTGGGGGATTTTTTCCATGGGGGATATTTTCCTTGGGGGATTTTTTCCATGGGGGATATTTTCCTTGGGGGATTTTTTCCATGGAGGATATTTTCCTTGGGGGATTTTTTCCATGGAGGATATTTTCCTTGGGGGATTTTTTCCATGGGGGATATTTTCCTTGGGGGATTTTTTCCATGGGGGATATTTTTCTTGGGGGATTTTTTCCATGGGGGATATTTTTCTTGGGGGATTTTTTCCATGGGGGATATTTTCCTTGGGGGATTTTTTCCATGGGGGATATTTTCCTTGGGGGATTTTTTCCATGGGGGATATTTTTCTCGGGGGATTTTTTCCATGGGGGATATTTTCCTTGGGGGATTTTTTCCATGGGGGATATTTTCCTTGGGGGATTTTTTCCATGGAGGATATTTTCCTTGGGGGATTTTTTCCATGGAGGATATTTTCCTTGGGGGATTTTTTCCATGGAGGATATTTTCCTTGGGGGATTTTGTCCATGGAGGATATTTTCCTTGGGGGATATTTTCCTTGGGGGATTTTTTCCTCGGGGAATTTTTTCCTTGGGGAATTTTTTCTTCGGGGATTTTTCCTTGGGGGATATTTTTCTCGGGGGATTTTTTCCATGGGGGATATTTTCCTTGGGGGATTTTTTCCATGGAGGATATTTTCCTTGGGGGATTTTTTCCATGGAGGATATTTTCCTTGGGGGATATTTTCCTTGGGGGATTTTTTCCTCGGGGAATTTTTTCCTTGGGGAATTTTTTCTTCGGGGATTTTTCCTTGGGGGATATTTTTCTTGGGGGATTTTTTCATGGGGGATATTTTCCTTGGGGGATTTTTTCATGGGGGATATTTTTCTTGGGGGATTTTTGCCATAGGGGATATTTTTCTCGGGGGATTTTTTCCATGGGAGATATTTTTCTTGGGGGATTTTTTCCATGGGGGATATTTTTCTTGGGGGATTTTTTCCATGGGGGATATTTTTTCTCGGGGGATTTTTTCATGGGGGATATTTTTCTGGGGGGATTTTTTCCATGGGGGATATTTTTCTCGGGGGATTTTTTCATGGGGGATATTTTTCTTGGGGGATTTTTGCCATGGGGGATATTTTTCTCGGGGGATTTTTTCATGGGGGATATTTTTCTTGGGGGATTTTTTCATGGGGGATATTTTTCTTGGGGGATTTTTTCCATGGGGGATATTTTTCTCGGGGGATTTTTTCATGGGGGATATTTTTCTTGGGGGATTTTTTCCATGGGGGATATTTTTCTCGGGGGATTTTTTCATGGGGGATATTTTCCTTGGGGGATTTTTTCATGGGGGATATTTTTCTTGGGGGATTTTTGCCATGGGGGATATTTTTCTCGGGGGATTTTTTCCATGGGAGATATTTTTCTCGGGGGATTTTTTCATGGGGGATATTTTTCTCGGGGGATTTTTTCCATGGGGGATATTTTTCTCGGGGGATTTTTCCCATGGGGGATATTTTTCTTGGGGGATTTTTTCCATGGGGGATATTTTTTTGGGGGGATTTTTCCCATGGGGGATATTTTTCTCGGGGGATTTTTTCCATGGGGGATATTTTCCTTGGATTTTTTCCATGGGGGATATTTTCCTTGGGGGATTTTTTCCATGGGGGATATTTTCCTTGGGGGATTTTATCCATGGGGGATATTTTTCTTGGGGGATTTTTTCCATGGGGGATATCTTTCTCGGGGGATTTTTTCATGGGGGATATTTTTCTTGGGGGATTTTTGCCATGGGGGATATTTTTCTTGGGGGATTTTTTCCATGGGAGATATTTTTCTCGGGGGATTTTTTCATGGGGGATATTTTTCTCGGGGGATTTTTCCATGGGGGATATTTTCCTTGGGGGATTTTTTCCATGGGGGATATTTTCCTTGGGGGATTTTTTCCTTGGGGGATATTTTCCTTGGGGGATTTTTTCCATGGGGGATATTTTCCTTGGGGGATTTTTTCCATGAGGGATATTTTCCTTGGGGGATTTTTTCCTCGGGGAATTTTTTCCTTGGGGAATTTTTTCTTCGGGGATTTTTCCTTGGGGGATATTTTTCTTGGGGGATTTTTTTCATGGGGGATATTTTCCTTGGGGGATTTTTTCATGGGGGATATTTTTCTTGGGGGATTTTTGCCATGGGGGATATTTTTCTCGGGGGATTTTTTCCATGGGAGATATTTTTCTTGGGGGATTTTTTCCATGGGGGATATTTTTCTTGGGGGATTTTTTCCATGGGGGATATTTTTCTCGGGGGATTTTTTCATGGGGGATATTTTTCTTGGGGGATTTTTTCCATGGGGGATATTTTTCTCGGGGGATTTTTTCATGGGGGATATTTTTCTTGGGGGATTTTTGCCATGGGGGATATTTTTCTCGGGGGATTTTTTCCATGGGAGATATTTTTCTCGGGGGATTTTTTCATGGGGGATATTTTTCTTGGGGGATTTTTTCCACGGGGGATATTTTTCTCGGGGGATTTTTTCATGGGGGATATTTTTCTTGGGGGATTTTTGCCATGGGGGATATTTTTCTCGGGGGATTTTTTCCATGGGGGATATTTTTCTCGGGGGATTTTTCCCATGGGGGATATTTTTCTTGGGGGATTTTTATCATGGGGGATATTTTTTGGGGGGGATTTTTCCCATGAGGGATATTTTTCTCGGGGGATTTTTTCCATGGGGGATATTTTCCTTGGGGGATTTTTTCCATGGGGGATATTTTCCTTGGGGGATTTTTTCCATGGGGTATATTTTCCTTGGGGGATTTTTTCCATGGGGGATATTTTTCTTGGGGGATTTTTTCCATGGGGGATATTTTCCTTGGGGGATTTTTTCCATGGGGGATATTTTCCTTGGGGGATTTTTTCCATGGGGGATATTTTTCTTGGGGGATTTTTTCCATGGGGGATATTTTTCTCGGGATTTTTTCATGGGGGATATTTTTCTTGGGGGATTTTTGCCATGGGGGATATTTTTCTCGGGGGATTTTTTCCATGGGAGATATTTTTCTCGGGGGATTTTTTCATGGGGGATATTTTTCTTGGGGGATTTTTGCCATGGGGGATATTTTTCTTGGGGGATTTTTGCCATGGGGGATATTTTTCTCGGGGGATTTTTTCATGGGGGATATTTTTCTCGGGGGATTTTTCCCATGGGGGATATTTTTCTTGGGGGATTTTTTCCATGGGGGATATTTTTTGGGGGGGATTTTTTCCATGGGGGATATTTTTCTCGGGGGATTTTTTCCATGGGGGATATTTTCCTTGGGGGATTTTTTCCATGGGGGATATTTTCCTTGGGGGATTTTTTCCATGGGGGATATTTTCCTTGGGGGATTTTTTCCGTGGGGGATATTTTCCTTGGGGGATTTTTTCCATGGGGGATATTTTCCTTGGGGGATTTTTTCCATGGGGGATATTTTTCTTGGGGGATTTTTTCCATGGGGGATATTTTCCTTGGGGGATTTTTTCCATGGGGGATATTTTCCTTGGGGGATTTTTTCCATGGGGGATATTTTCCTTGGGGGATTTTTTCCATGGGGGGATATTTTCCTTGGGGGATTTTTTCCATGGGGGATATTTTTCTCGGGGGATTTTTTCATGGGGGATATTTTTCTTGGGGGATTTTTGCCATGGGGGATATTTTTCTCGGGGGATTTTTTCATGGGGGATATTTTTCTCGGGGGATTTTTTCATGGGGGATATTTTTCTTGGGGGATTTTTGCCATGGGGGATATTTTTCTCGGGGGATTTTTTCATGGGGGATATTTTTCTTGGGGGATTTTTGCCATGGGGGATATTTTTCTCGGGGGATTTTTTCCATGGGGGATATTTTTCTTGGGGGATTTTTCCCATGGGGGGATATTTTTCTTGGGGGATTTTTTCCATGGGGGATATTTTTCTTGGGGGATTTTTCCCATGGGGGATATTTTTCTCGGGGGATTTTTTCATGGGGGATATTTTCCTTGGGGGATTTTTTCCTCGGGGGATTTTTTCTTCGGGGATTTTTTGTTCGGGAATTTTTCCTCGGGGGATTTTTTTCTTTGGAGGATTTTTTCTTCGGGGATTTTTCCTCGGGGGATTTTTTCTTTGGAGGATTTTTTTCTCGGGGGATTTTTCTCTATCGGGGATTTTTGGGGATTTTTTCCTCTGGGATTTTATCTTCGGGGGATTTTTTCTTCGGGGATTTTTCCTCGGGGGATTTTTTCTTTGGAGAATTTTTTCCTCGCGGGATTTTTCTCCATCGGGGATTTTTGGGGATTTTTTCCTCTGGGATTTTATCTTCGGGGGATCTTTTCCTCCCGGGTGTTATTGCTGGAGGGATTTTTTCCATGAGAGATTTTTTCCTCGGGGGATTTTTTCTTCGGGGGATTTTTTCTTTGAAGGATTTTTGGGGATTTTTTCCTCGGGGATTTTATCTTCTGGGAATTTTTTCCTCCGGGGTGTTATTGCTGGGGGGATTTTTTTCATGGGAGATTTTTTCCTCGGGGGATTTTTTCCTCGGTGGATTTTTTCTTCGGGGGATTTTTTAACTCCTTATAAATGTAAAATTTTCAATGTCAGTGAGGAAAGGAAATAAGGAAATAAATAAATGATGAGATCCACGATTGAGTTTATCAGTATAACTCTGAACTTACTTATCGTTATTACACTTTTTAAGACATTTTAATTGGAGTAGGACAATCATCATCATCATGTTAGTATAATCACACATTTTAATTCAATTTATTACAGATTTCGATTAAAATTTAAGGTAGCCTACTACCGTAACATTTTGGGTAGGCCTAGTCTTGGCATACACTC
The DNA here is from genome assembly GCF_036898095.1 of Palaemon carinicauda. NCBI lineage: Eukaryota > Metazoa > Arthropoda > Malacostraca > Decapoda > Palaemonidae > Palaemon > Palaemon carinicauda. The sequence goes on from NW_027172005.1 coordinate 274,075, forward strand.
GCCAACCTATTGAATTGTGGGGTGACAATTCTTCTGGAGTTTCAGTCATGTATTCATTGATTCCTATCGACATTCTGGAATGAAATTGAGGTTTTCAAAAGAATAAATACTATACTATGTTCCTCAAAGTAGCATTTATTTAAATAACCAAGTAAAATAATAAGATTTCCACACTTGAACTCGCCTAGTAGGCCTATCATAATTGCAGTATTGAGAACTATAAATGAATTTTGATATTTATCAAAGAGGATACTTGTAAATTATTGTTCCGTCGGTACAAATATTTTTTTTTTTTTTTTTTTTTTGCGTCTCTTGGACAAAGTTTCGTTATTCCTTTTTTAAGTAGCCTATAATTCTAGTCAATTTTGTATATAAATTTATCTGTTCACATGATTTTTTAATCTTGATATAAGGGTGTGGTACTTCAGCTGATTAACCCTTTTACCCCCAGGCTCTTTGGAAATTTCCAACCCTTAACCCCCAGGGGGTTATTTTTTCCCAGCACATTTTGCATTATATATTTTTTTAAATTGCTCTAACAGCCTTAATATTTGTCATAGAGAGATCAGGTTGGTCTCATTCTCTTGGAAAATGCCTGAATAATCTCAAAAAATTATCAAAAATATGAAGAAAAAAATTTTTTATAGCATTTTTTTGCGAGGTCGTACCGGTACGTCCATGGGGGTAAAGGGATGAGTTTTGTGAAACGTACCAGTATGTCCTTTTGGGGTAAAAGGGTTAAACCAGGAAGAGATAGTTATCCTTCCTAACGCCTTGAATGGGTTCTGGCTGGCTGTCTGGCTACGCTTATGTGTATCTGAATCTATCTATTTACTGCATCTCTATTGAACAGTGGTGCCAGTTATGGGGATTTATCCCTACATTTGGGAATTTATCCCTAGATTTGGAGATATTTGAATGACTGATGACGATATTCTCTACATATTTCTATAAAGAAGAAACAGAGATGAGTAAACCTTTATATTATTGCAATTAGTTTACTTAGAATTACATGAAGTATAGTGAGTAATTTTTATATTAGTAAAACATACATGATCAGAAGAAAATACATTTCTGGAAATGGGGATTTTTGTGTGGTTTTGGGGATTTTTCATACATGATCAGAAAATACATTTCTGGAAATGGGGGATTTTTGTGTGGTTTTGGGGATTTTTCATACATGATCAGAAGAAAATACATTTCTGGAAATGGGGATTTTTGTGTGGTTTTGGGGATTTTTGTGTGGTTTTGGGGATTTTTGTGTGGTTTTGGGGATTTTTGTGTGGTTTTGGGGATTTTTCATACATGATCAGAAGAAAATACCTTTCTGGAAATGGGGATTTTTGTGTGGTTTTGGGGATTTTTCATCATGAGTTTTAGGGATATTTAGACTAACCCATCTGGCAACACTGCTATTGGAGTCTTCAGTCAAGGATGATGGCAACGGTATGTTTCGAAAGACGTGCTATTCTCCGAAGTGGAAAGTGAGATGCTGTTGTTATTCGAGGCGCACAAATATAATCCTGTAAGATAAAATAATGCGAAAACTATTAGTTTTATTATTACTAGGTAAATAAAACCCTATTTGGAAAAGCAGGGTGCTATAAGCCCAAGGACTCCTACAGGGAAAATAGCTCAGTGAGGAAAGTAAATAAGGAAATAAACTACGAGAGAAATTATTTACAATATAAAATATTTCAAAAACAGTAACAATATTGAAATAAATCTTCCATTTATAGATTATAAAATATTAAACAAAACAGAGGAAGAGAAATAAGATAGAATAGTGTACCCTCAAGTAAGAGAACTCTAACCCAAGACAGTGGAAGACCATGGTACAGAGGCTATGGGACTATCCAAGATTGGAGAACAATGGTTTGATTTTGGAGTCTCCTTCTCCTAGAAGAGCTGTTTACCATAGCTAAAGAGTCTCTCCTTCCCTTATTAAGAGGAAAGTGGCCACTGAATGATTTTAGTGTAGTAGTCAACCTCTTGAGTAAAGATGAATTGTTTGGTAATATAAGTGTTGTCAAGTGAGTGGATGAGGACAGAGGAGAATGTGGAAAGAATAGGCCAGGCTATTCGATGGATGTGTAGGCAAAGGGAAAGTGAGCAGTAACCAGAGAGATGGATCCAATGTAGCACTGTCTGGCCAGTCAAAGGACCCCATAACTCTCTAGCGATAGTATCTCAACGGGTGGCTGGTGCGCTGGCCAACCTACACACAATATATCAGATTTGTTACTATTTCCATAATGGCAATCTGAAAACAGCCTTTATTATTGCACTCCTCAGGCTTCCCTTCGGTCACGTGACTCAAACGAACTCACCTGTCTGCTTGTGGCGGATTGTGCAGGACTGGGAGCCCAGTTCCTTGCTGATCACGAAAAGTCTGGGGTCGTTGGAGGCAGTTAACCCCAGTCCGTTGCCTGTTCCACTCTGGTTAGGATTAAAAGTTGAAATTATTACTACTATTTTTTCTTCTATTCAATATCTTTGTCAGCATTAGGCATATTAATAGTGAGCATATCTCTGATTTGTTAGTGTCATCATTATTATCATCACCATACTGAATATTCTTATTACTATTATCAAAATCATCTAAACGAGAATTACTCTTAAGGCCGGGAGCGCACTAGCGACTCTGTGGCGCCACAAAGCCACAGCATCGTGTAGCGGGGATGTGGCCTCCCATAGGTTTCCATTGTTTTCAAGTTTTGCCGCGCAACCTAGCGACTGTGGCAAGCGACTGTGGCAAGCAACTGTGGCTCTCTGTCGCTCATCCCCGCCACAGGCGTGGCGTGGCTTTGTGACGACTCTGTGGCGCCACAAAGCCACAGCATCGTGTGGCGGGGATGTGGTCTCCCATAGGTTTCCATTGTTTTCAAGTTTTGCCACGTAAACTAGCGACTGTGGCAAGCGACTGTGGCTCTCTGTCGCTCATCCCTGCCACACGCGTGGCGTGGCTTTGTGACGACTCTGTGGCGCCACAAAGCCACAGCATCGTGTGGCGGGGATGTGGTCTCCCATAGGTTTTCATTGTTTTCAAGTTTTGCCACGCAAACTAGCGACTGTGGCAAGCGACTGTGGCTCTCTGTCGCTCATCCCCGCCACACGCGTGGCTTTGTGGCGCCACAGGGTCGCTAGCGTGCTTCCGGCCTAAAACTTACGATGAATTGAACAGTTCCTGATGTAGTTGAGCCTGACGTTGGAGCCCCGCTTAAATATTTGTTGTGTTCGGCTGATTCCAAGATCACTACGTCACCGGCAGGGATTCTGTCCGTGACGATAATTTCGTACATCTTAATGCAAATAGCTGTCAAAGAAACGAAGGATTAAGTACATTATTGCATAACCAAAACGTGAGATTGTATATAACAATTTACTCAAATTTATTCAAATGACTGTAAGATATCAAGGCTCTAATATTGGATGAAATATGACTACAGTACACACACACATATATACATATACATATATATATATATATATATATATATATATATATATATATATATATATATATATATATATGTATATATATATATATATATATACACACATATATATATGTATATATATATATATATACATATATATATATATATGTATATATATATATATATATATATATATATATATATATATATATATATATATATATATATATATATATATATATGTATATATATATATACATATACATATATATATATATATATATATATATATATATATATATACATATATATATATATATATATATATATATATATATATATATATATATATATATATATATATATATCTATGAGGTATATGAGTGTGTGTATAGGATACTATGGCAAACTAAAGTAGAGGATATTCTAACAACTTGTAAGAAAAAGAAATGAAAATGGGCAGGACATGTGATGAGAATGACAGGCAATAGATGGACATTAAAAATAACAGGTAGCAGGTTGGCCAGGGCACCAGCCACCCATTGAGGTGCTACCGCTAGAGTTTTTCAGTCTTTTGAGTGGCCAGACCATACTACATTGGATCCTTCGCTCTGGTTGCGGTTCATATTCCTTTTGCCTACACATACACTGAATAGTCTGGCATATTCTTTACAGATTCTCCTCTATCTTCATGCACCTGACAACACTAAGATTACCAAACAATTCTTCTTCGCTCAACGTGTTAACTACTACAATGTAATTGTTCAGTGACCACTTTCCTCTTGGTAAGGGTAGAAGAGACTCTTTAGCTATGGTAAGCAGCTCTTCTAGGAGAAGGACACTCCAAAATCAAACCATTGTTCTCTGTTCTTGGATAGTACCATAGCCTCTGTACAATGGTCTTTCACTGTCTTGGGGTAGAGTTCTCTTGCTTATGGGTACACTCAGACACACTATTCTATCTTATTTCTCTCCCTCTTGTTTTTTCATATATGAATGATTTATTTTAATCTTGTTACTATTCATAAACATTTTATTTTAGTTGTTATTTACTTCTCTCGTAGTTTCCTTATTTCCTTTCCTCACTAGGCTGTTTTCCCTGCTGGAGCCTTCGGGCTTATAGCATCCTGCTTCTCCAACCAGGGTTGTGGCTTAGCAGGTAATAATAATAATAATAATAATAATAATAATAATAATAATAATAATAATAATAATAATAATAATGGGTCCCTAGGGATTGTAAATGAATCAGGGGAATGAAGAGAAGACGATGGGTCGACGAATTGAGGAAGTTTGCGGGCGAGGATTGGCACCGAAATACCATACAAAACGCAAGTGGAAGGACATATCTGAGACCTTTGTTCTGCAGTGGACTAGTAACGGCTGATGATATATATATATATATATATATATATATATATATATATATATATATATATATATATATATATATATGTATATATATACATATATATATACATATATATATATGTATATATATGTATATATATACATATATATATATATATATATATATATATATATATATATATATATATATATATATATATATATATATATATATATATATGTTTGTGTGTGTATATATATATACATATATATATATATATATATATATATATATATATATATATATATATATATGTGTGTGTGTGTGTGTGTGTGTGTGTGTGTGTGTAGAATGATCTTCCTAATCGGGTAGTTTAAACGGAACAACTTCGAAAGTTCAAACACGCAGCAAATGTTTTTAGGTAGAACAAGTTTACTTAAGTCCTTTTATAGTTTTTATATCAAATATCTGTTTTAATGTTGTTAATGTGTCTAAAATATTTTATCTTAATTTTTCATTATATTTCTTATATCGTTTATTCATTTCCTTATTTCCTTTCCTCACTGGGCTATTTGTCCCTATTGGAGCCCTTGGGCTTTTATAGCATCTTGCTTTTCCAAATAGGGTTGTATAGCTTTGCTAATATATATATATATATATATATATATATATATATATATATATATATATATATATATATATATATATATATATATATATATATATATATATAGAGCGCAAGTGTGTGAGTATGTGTATGTAGGCTATATAATATACTTTTATTCAAATAAGCAATGAGATCCTTAGTACAAAGCAGAAATAAGATAAACATTTTTTTCCTTAAACCCTTTTAGGCCTACTAAGTCAAAATTTTTACCTTTATTTCTACTTGGCGCTAATGTCTGAATCCTTTGGCCTGACAGAAACAGGTTTACTTATCATAAAAGGAATTAGTTATCAAAGTTAAAAACACATAGGCCTACTTATGTCTAACAAATGTTTGTATTATAGGTAGGTCTACGTACGCGTGTTTTCACTCTCTCAAAACCAGAAATCTTAAACAATGATAAAAAGAGAAATGTCAATGATTTCATAAAAGTTTTCCAAGGGAAGAAAGCAAATTCTTACCGTTGTGGTTTTGAGCGTTTGCCACATTCAAACTGGGCGTTCTGGTGTCGAAATGAAGAAATATATTGTGGGGCCCAAATACTCTGATGGTGTGACAGACGGGCTGACCGTTGTTCGAGACTCTGGCTGAGGAAGTCGAACCTGCAAATACAAGATGGCTGATGAAGATGGAAGCTTGAAAACGATAGATTCCCTGTAATTGTCATCTAGACACATTTAGGGGAACTAATGGATACTGGGCTCAAGTTTGGGAAAGAATAGGGATAGAGAAAAAGCTCATTAATCTTATATGTATAAAAACAAAAAAGGTAATAGGATTGTTTTGAATAAAAAGGATAATAAAAAAAATTGACTGAAAAAGACCGAGGAATAGATGAAAAATTAACATAAGTATATTTCCAACCAGAGAAGGAAAAATGAAAACTTTCTAAGAGAGAGAGAGAGAGAGAGAGAGAGAGAGAGAGAGAGAGAGAGAGAGCTTCCTATTTTTGGATAAAGATATTCATATTTACAATTAAAATAATAAATAGGCTTCATTACTAACGTCTCATGCGTGAGTTTGTTGAAGAGGCGGCGATTGGCTCCAGTCTGGCCTCCATATCCAACGAAACCTGAAAGACATTATCTATATATTAATACGATAGCCTGTGTTATTTATTTTGTGTCACGCTTCAAAGAAAACGGAAATAAGTTCATGGTATACTCTTGAAAAGAAAATGGAAATAAGTTCATGGTATACTCTTACAAAGAAAACGGAAATAAGTTCATGGTATACTCTTAAAAAGAAAATGGAAATAAGTTCATGGTATACTCTTACAAAGAAAACGGAAATAAGTTCATGGTATACTCTTACAAAGGAAACGGAAATAAGTTCATGGTATACTCTTACAAAGAAAACGGAAATAAGTTCATGGTATACTCTTACAAAGGAAACGGAAATAAGTTCATGGTATACTCATACAAAGAAAACGGAAATAAGTTCATGGTATACTCTTACAAAGAAAATGGAAATAAGTTCATGGTATACTCTTACAAAGAAAACGGAAATAAGCTCATGGTATACTCTTACAAAGAAAACGGAAATAAGTTCATGGTATACTCTTACAAAGAAAACGGAAATAAGTTCATGGTACACTCTTACAAAGAAAACGGAAATAAGTTCATGGTATACTCTTACAAAGAAAACGGAAATAAGTTCATGGTATACTCTTACAAAGAAAATGGAAATAAGTTCATGGTATACTCTTACAAAGAAAACGGAAATAAGTTCATGGTATACTCTTACAAAGAAAACGGAAATAAGTTCATAGTATACTCTTAAAAAGAAAATGGAAATAAGTTCATGGTATACTTTTAAAAAGAAAATGGAAATAATTTCGTGGTATACTCTTATAAATTCACATTAAACTTTTATTACTTAACCAAAGAACATCTTATATACTGTAGTTTTCCCAATTTTGTCTTTAGCACCTGACTTTTTTTTTTTAAATATTGGACTAAAAATTGAGTTCTATCAATTTCCATAACCTAGATTATAAAATTAATCTCGGGACATTTTATTCAAACATTTATAGGTTAGGAACAAGATAATTAGTATTGAAAATATCATTTCGTGTAATTTAAACGGGTTCCGCTAGTGAAAAATTAAATAAGATATTTTAAAAAGAGTAGCAACATTAAAGTAGATTTTTTTTCTATATAACCCGTAAGACCTTCAAAAAGACAAGGGGAAGAGAAATAAGATAGAACAGCATGCCCGGGTGTACCCTCAAGCAAGAGAACTCTAACCCAAATAGTGGAAAACCACGGTACAGAGGCTATGGCACTACCCTAGACTAGAGAACAATGGTTTGATTTTGGAGTGTCCTTTTCCTAGAACATCTTACCATAGCTATGGAGTCTGTAATATATTGTAATATTTCGAATTCAAGAACTCTCTCTCTCTCTCTCTCTCTCTCTCTCTCTCTCTCTCTCTCTCTCTTTGGAGTAAACGGGGTAAGAATCCAGTAATACTTCGTGGTTTAGTACCAAGTTGTTTTCATCGGTATTATATAATTTAGTATTTTTATATCCTTAATGTCTACTTAGTTCTGCTAAATATGTCTATAGTCTAATTATTCAATAGTCTAATTTTAGTTGCAAATGTTAACCAATAGACAGTGGGATATATCAACTTAAGGTTTCATCTCCCATACTGCCGATGGTGAGTTGCCAATTCGGTATTTCGTGTATATTTTTGTGATTTTCTCTTTCTTATTAAAAATTAGCAATAATATTTTACAATGAATAAAAGAGAAATAAATCATTAACATTGTACACATGAATACACATTTCTTCAGAAAATTATATTATTGTACAGATAAATAATAAACTGGTTATTTTCAAAGTTGCATGACCAGGATACCATACGGAACATTTTATGAAAGTCGAATCAGCATCAGTTTGTATTTGCCAATATTCGAGATATATATATATATATATATATATATATATATATATATATATATATATATATATATATATATATATATATATATATGTATGTATGTATATATATAATATATATATATATATATATATAGATATATTATTATTATTATTATTATTATTATTATCATTATTATTATTATTATTACTTGCTAAGCTACAACCCTAGTTGGAAAAGCAGGATGCTATAAGCCCAGGGGCCCTAACAGGGAAAATAGCTCAGTGAAGAAAGGAAAAAAAAAGAAAATATTTTAATAGCAACAACATTAAAATAAATATTTCCTATATAAACTATAAAAACTTTAACAAAACAAGAGAGAGAGAGAGAGAGAGAGAGAGAGAGAGAGAGAGAGAGAGAGAGAGAGAGAGAGAGAGAGAGAGAGTTTCCTTTTTCGTTCCTTGTCATCTCTGCTTTCTCTTCTTCTATTTTTTGTTTTCATTTCATTGGCCACTTTCGTTTTAATTTTTTGTTCTGTGGGCTTTGCTTTTTTGCACTCTCTCTCTCTCTCTCTCTCTCTCTCTCTCTCTCTCTCTCTCTCCTTAGATCTTACATTGATTTTAGGACGACGAAGCTTAAACTCGGAAATTACTCAACATCCATTGGTTTATATATATATATATATATATATATATATATATATATATATATATATATATATATATATATATATGTATATACAGTATATATATATATATATATGTATATATATATATATATATATATATATATATATATATATATATATATATATACATATATATATATATACAGTATATATATATATATATATATACATATATATATATATATATATATACTGTATATATATACAGTATATATATATATATATATATATATATATATATATATATATATATATATATATATATATATATATATTTATATTTCAACTATATAAAAACCGAATTTCACTTATAAATTAGAAAGAAATAGATTTGGGAACTGAATATTCAACGAACCATATGCTATTATAACTTACAAGTCAACGTTTCACTGCCTTGAAGTTCTTTGTTTCCAATGAGGCGTCGAAGTATCCTATTCAGCTACTGTGTTTGGGTGTCCTAAGGTGTCCTTCCAGCGGCTACTGGTCTCAAGTAGGATTTTCGATTGTATGTTGGCCATTAGGGCGCCTGTGCTCAATTTTATACTTTCTCGAACGGAAATGGTGGTATCCTACGGCAAATAAAGGATTGGCTATTAGGAGGGAGCTGAAACGTCCCCCGAAATAAGACTTATTGACGTAATATATATATATATATATATATATATATATATATATATATATATATATATATATATATATATATATATATATATATATTTATATATATACAGTATATATATATCTATATATATACATATACTGTATATATATACATATACTGTATATATATATATATATATATATATATATATATATATATATATATATATATATATATATATATATATGTGTGTGTGTGTGTGTGTGTATTTATATATATATATATATATATATATATATGTATATATATATATATATATATATACTGTATATATATATATATATATATATATATATATATATATATATATATATATATTTATATATACATATATATACATATATATATATATATATATATATAGTCTCAGGGAAATTGAACAGCATTCCAGGTAGTTTATTAATATCCTTCAATAACCCCTTTCACAGCTGTTACATTATTTTGACAATGTTATTTGAAACAAATGTAATTTAAACTTACTCTGTTGGATAACAACAGAATTCTTAAGATTTTGGATTAAAAGAACTTCAACCAAATTTCGTCTGTGTAAACAACAACGTTATTAGTTTCTCTCTATTCTTAAAATTAATTTGGTCATATTACCGTTATTAGATTTAATAATGAAATCTGAAAATCTGCCGGCAGTTAATTCTAATAGCCAGGCCTTCTCCATCACGAGGCTCAATACTACGCAGTATTCTAGTCTTGGGCAGTGCCATAGCCTCTGTACCATGGTCTTCCACTGTCTTGGGTTAGAGTTCTCTTGCTTGAGGGTACACTCGGGCACACTATTCTATCTAATTTCTCTTTCTCTTGTTTTGTTAAAGTTTTTTTTTAGTTTATATAGGAAATATTTAATTGTTGTTACTGTTCTTGAGATATTTTATTTTTCCTTCTTTCCTTTCCTCACTGGGCTATTTTCCCTGTTGGAGCCCCTGGGCTTATAGCATCCTGCTTTTCCAACTAGGGTTGTAGCTTAGCAAGTAATAATAATAATAATATAGTCTTCTAGGCGTTATTTTAGAAAAGCGAACGTGAATCTGCCACATTGAATGTGCTAGTTCCATGAGTGTGATGTCAGAGGGCCTCCCAAAGTGTAAACCTCTTCCAGGGATATCTCTTCAATTCAGACATGTTATTTCGCGATTCAGTTTCCAGTATTCGTTCGGTTGAAGAGAGACGTCGACAAGAGTAAATACGAAAAAAAGAAACCTCTTTGTATGAGAGAGAGAGAGAGAGAGAGAGAGAGAGAGAGAGAGAGAGAGAGAGAGAGAGAGAGACTCAAACCATGACTTCATTCTGTTTACTTCGTGTGGAGTACTGCAGGCATTTAAAGTTATAGTCTTCGCCACTTCTTTTCGACTCCGAGTTGCTCCAATTCATTAAGTGTACTTCCTTTCTCCTCCTTCCTGTCCCCCTCCCCCACCCCAACATCCTACCTCTTTTAACGTCTTGGAGTAACAGAAGGATCTCCCTAGTTGAACCTCAGAGGTGAATGGCAACCTCGGGCTCAGCGCCGAACCTTATAAAGCTCAGAATCTATATATCCTTCTATCTAGCATGATTCCTTCTAGCAATTGTTTGCGATATCTACTGTACATTAATAATAATGAAATAAGGTTCCCAATTTGGTTTTAGTTTGCCTGTTGGTAAACAGTTATAGCCTACTACATAATATACTGAGTTATAGCCTACTACATAATATACTGAGTTATAGCCTACTACATAATATACTGAGTTATAGCCTACTACATAATATACTGAGTTATAGCCTACAACATAATATACTCAGTTATAGCCTACTACATAATATACTCAGTTATAGCCTACTACATAATATACTCAGTTACAGCCTACTACATAATATACTCAGTTATAGCCTATTACATAATATACTGAGTTATAGCCTACTACATAATATACTGAGTTATAGCCTATTACATAATATACTGAGTTATAGCCTACTACATAATATACTGAGTTATAGCCTACTACATAATATACTCAGTTATAGCCTACAACATAATATACTGAGTTATAGCCTACTACATAATATACTCAGTTATAGCCTACTACATAATATACTCAGTTATAGCCTACTACATAATATACTGAGTTATAGCCTACTACATAATATACTCAATAGCATTGATTAGAAGAAGAGATTATCATTATTATTATTATTATTATTATTATTATTATTATTATTATTATTATTATAAATAATAATACTACCGTTATCTCTATTGTCAGAGTTCTCTTCCTTAAGGTACACATCTATCTAATTCATCTTCCTCTTGTTTTGTTAAATTTTCTTATAGTTTATAAAGGAAATATTTGTTTTAATGTTGTTACCGTTCCTAGAATATTTTATTTTCCCCTTTTTTTCCTTCCTCACTGGGCTATTTTCCCTATTGGGGCCCCTGGGCTTAAAGCATCCTGCTTTTCCAACTAGGGTTGTAGCTTGGCAAGTAATAATAATAATAATAAAAATAATAATAATAATAATAATAATAATAATAATAATAATAAAGATAATAATATTACTACTAATAATAATGTAATAATAATAAAAATAATAATAATAATAATAATAATAATAATAATAATACACAATGTTGGAGGTCTAAAAGCCAAGGTAGTTCTTTTTCTATGCATTTTGCATCATGCACAAACAACAAAACATCTAGGAAATGTCAAACTAGGAAGCGCATTCAAGGAACATTCCAAGTCCTTCTTCCTCTTACAAATACTTAAATAAGCAACAAATGAAATAGGATATTTATCCAAGGAGGAAATGAAGATCATCGTCATTTCAGCGAAAAACATCTAAGCGTCTGTCTGGATAATATGTAGATTGGGGTTTCAATGACGTTTTTTGGAAGACGTGCGATTGCTTGTCCCATTAGATGTTGTCCTAGTGTTTACACCACCGAAGAGGGGTATAGTGGGGTGCCTGTGCCTCGAGCGATAGCTTGCGTAAGGCGTTACTTAAGGATAAAGCTTTCCTAGTGATGTGGTTTTCCTGCTTTCCCGATATCTTTTCTAGCACCTCACTCTCCAACCGTTCGCTTCAATTTCATTGTCAATCGAAGGGATTTTCCCCCAAGTTTAAATCTCTGCGCCGGGCCATATGTATATATGTCTATATACATATATATATATATATATATATATATATATATATATATATATATATATATATATATATATATATATATATATATATATATATATATACACACACATATATATATATATATATATATATATATATATGTATATATATATATATATATATATATATATATATATATGTATGTATATGTATATATATGTATATATACATATATGTACATATATATACATAAATATATATATATATATATATATATATATATATATATATATATATATATATATATGTGTGTGTGTGTGTGTGTGTGTGTGTGTGTGTGTGTGTGTGTATATATATATACATACAAATATATATACATACATACATACATATATATATATATATATATATATATATATATATATATATATATATATATATATATATATATATATATATATATATATATATAAGCATGTTTAATTAGCTGCAGTTTCTTTCCCTGATTTTGTCAACATCTTTTCAACGCCATCTTGAAAACATCACTTAACGATGTTGACACAATTAATGAAAGAAACTACAGCTACTAATAGAGAAGAATGAGTGAATATATTGCCCTGTGGAACACGTACTGTGTTACATTATTATTATTATCATTATTATTATTACTATCCAAGCTACAGCCCTAATTGGAAAAGCAAGATGCTATAAGCCCAGGGGCTCCAATAGGGAAAAATAGCCCAGTGAGGAAAGGAAATAAGGAAACAAATAAAAGAAGAGAACAAATTAACAATAAATCATTCTAAAAAAGTAACAACTTCAAAACAGACATGTCACATATAAACTATTAACAACATCAAAAACAAATATGTCATAAATAAACTATAAAAAGACTCATGTCCACCTGGTCAACATAAAAACATTTGCTCCAACTTTGAACTTTTGAAGTTCTACTGATTCAACTACCCGATTAGGAAGATCATTCCACAACTTGGTAACAGCTGGAATAAAACTTCTAGAGATAATGGGATAACTAATAAAAAAAGGACAAAAGACAACAACGAATTTGAAGTATAACATGGAACATCATGATCAAATTAGAACATCATGATCAAATTAGAACATCATGATCAAATTAGAACATCATGATCAAATTAGAACATCATGATCAAATTAGAACATCGTGATCAATATGGAACATCATGATCAACGTGGAACATCATGATCAAATTAGAACATCATGATCAATATGGAACATCATGATCAACATAGAACATCATGATCAAATTAGAACATCGTGAGCAATATAATCATGATCAAGCTGAGTGTTGTAGTTTGTGGGTGGGAAATCCTTCAAAGGAAAGGATTTCTAGGAGTAAGTGAGTGGCTCAGAGGACTAGAATTACGCACAATGGACGCTCCTTTTCCTATTTACGCAGCGAAGGACGTTCACAGAAGTATGTAGAAGGAAAGACGAGGAAAAAAACACAGCCACCAGAACAAATTCCAAAATGATGGCCTGATTAAAGAAATAGATGAATGATTCTTATATCTTATTTAAAATATTGACAAAGATATAATTATTTGAGATATTTTTTAAAAAATATACTTTTCCCAAATCTCTCTATTCTGTGTTGTGGAATGATCTTCCTAATCAGGTAGTTGAATCAGTAGAACTTCAAAAGTTCAAATTTACAGCAAATGTTTTTTATGTTGAACAGGTTGAAATAAGTCTTTTTGTAGTTTATATACGACATATCTGTTTTGACGTTGTTACTGTTTTTAGAATGATTTATTGTTAATTTGTTCCCATCATTTATTTATTTCCTTATTTCATTTCCTCACTGGGCTATTTTTCCCTATTGGAGCCCTTGGGCTTATAGCATCTTGCTTTTCCTACCAGGGTTGTAGCTTGGCTACTAATGATAATAATAATGATAATAATAATAATAATAATAATAAGTCTTTTTATAGTTTATATACGACATATCTGTTTTGACGTTGTTACGGTTTTTAGAATGATTTATTGTTAATTTGTTCCCATCATTTATTTATTTCGTTATTTCATTTCCTCACTGGGCTATTTTTCCCTATTGGAGCCCTTGGGCTTATAGCATCTTGCTTTTCCAACTAAGGTTGTAGCTTGGCTAGTAATAATAATAATAATAATAATAATAATAATTATAAGTCTTTTTATAGTTTATATACGACATATCTGTTTTGACGTTGTTACTGTTTTTAGAATTACTTATTGTTAATTTGTTCCCATCATTTATTTATTTCCTTATTTAATTTCCTCACTGGGCTATTTTTCCCTATTGGAGCCCTTGGACTTATAGCATCTTGCTTTTCCAACCAGGGTTGTAGCTTGGCTACTACTAATAATAATGATAATAATAATAATAATAATAATAGTGACGGGTCGTGATGACATCAATTCTATATGACCTGGATCCTTCAGAAGTATCCTTCTTGACGTTAAAGGACAGGATGCGACTTCGTCTGGGATTCCAGGGAGACAAACAATACTTTTGACTTGAGTAAATAAAAGAACATTTTATCCTATCGTGAAGTCATCTTAACCAAACATTAGCCGACGTCCTTATGTAGGCTGTATTGTTAAAAAAAACCGCAATTTTGATAGGAAATTCTCCGTAAAAATATGCGTTCTCAGCCGTATTCCAGTGAAATACAGGCGACCGTAATTTTCACCCTACTCTGTTATTATTTTCTACATGTTGGTGACCGTAATATCACTCCTTTACGTCAATAAAGGCGTGTAATTGTTCAGTGGCCACTTTCCTCTTGGTAAGTGTAGAAGAGACTCTTTAGCTATGGTAAACAGCTCTTCTAGGAGAAGGACACTCCAAAATCAAACCATTGTTCTCTAGTCTTGGGTAGTTCCATAGCCTCTGTACCATGGTCTTCCACTGTCTTGGGTTAGAGTTCTCTTGCTTGAGCGTACACTCGGGCACACTGTTCTATCTAGTTTCTCTTCTTGTTTTGTTAAAGTTTTTATAGTTTAGCCTATATAGGAAATATTTATCTTAATGTCGTTACTATTCTTAAAATATTTTATTTTTCTTTATTTCCTTTCCTCACCGGGCTATTTTCCCTGTTAAGGCCCCTGGGCTTATATCATCCTGATTTTCCAACTAGGGTTGTAGCTGAGCATTTAATAATAATAATAATAATAGCAGTATCAGCTGAACTCGGCTGAGTCCCTGGTTAGGCTGGAGGAACGTAGAGAGTAGAGGTCCCCTTTTTTGTTTTGTTTCTTGTTGATGTCGGCTACCCCCCAAAATTGGGGGGAGTGCCTTGGTATATGGATGGAATAATAATAATAATAATAATATATCCGTTCTTAACAGTGTATATCTGTATATCTGCTTGCCCGACAGAAAGGGTAAACTTGTTGAGAAGCCTCTTTTAATTTTTGTTTGCAGCAAATCATAGTTATTAAAAATTACCATGAAGGACTTTTGTCTGTCTACACTGTTAGAAATTTGCATTAAAAATGGTTAAACTCTGGCAAAATTTATTCCAGGATTTTTACCGTTTTAAAAACGGATATATTGACGTTAAATAGTGATATTACGGCCACTAACCCGTGAAAGATAATAACAAAGTAAGGTAAAATTACGGTCGCCTGTATTTTACTGAAATAAGGTTGAGAACAGTATATTCTTACAAAGAATTTCAGATAAAAATTACGGTATTTTCTAACAGTGTAGAGAGTAAATACCAAGATAAAGAGATGAAATATAAATGGTCTGTCAAATCAAAGGAGTTGGTGGATCGCCTTTTGAAGGAGAGAAGATTTATGTATATAAGTCTGAAGGGGCAAGTCTTATCCCGTGAATTCCTTATTTGTCAAACATGGGAGATACCAAGTTTTCTTAGTTTGGATGTCTAAAAAATAGAATTAACCCTTTTACCCCCAAAGGACATACTGGTACGTTTCACAAAACTCATCCCTTTACCCCCATGGACGTACTGGTACGTTCTTGCAAAAAACTGCTGGTTACATTTTTTTTTTACATATTTTTGATAACTTTTTGAGAAACTTCAGGCATTTTCCAAAAGAATGAGACCAACCTGACCTCTCTATGATGAAAATTAAGGCTGTTAGAGCAATTTAAAAAGAAAAAAAACCCTGTGGGTTAAGGGTTGGAAAGTTCCAAATAGCCCGGGGGTAAAAGGGTTAAAATCATGATAGGCTCAAAAATATTTTTCACTCTCAAAGGCAAAATTGCCATCAGAATGGCTACGGGAATATTGACGAGAAAATTAATGGTTTTTGACATAGGAAAAATCTATTTTTGGGATCGAGCCATGTTGTCCTGATGGAAGTTCCTCATTGGCAGCTTCTACATATTTCTGTGAGTGTTATACCAGAGAAATTTTACCTTAGACGTATCAACAGAGTTCTGACTTCTCGTGCGAATATCCCTAGGGATATTCATGGTCACAAACTTTATAAGGCCTTGTAAATAAATCTATTATTATTATTATTATTATTATTATTATTATTATTATTATTATTATTATAATTATTTGCTAAGCTTCAACCCTAGTTGGAACAGCAGGATGCTATAAGCCCAGGGGCCTCAACAAGGAAAATAGCCCAGTGAGGAAAGGAAACAAGGAAGAAAAAAATATTTTAAGAACAGTAACAACATTTAAAAATATTTCCTATATAAACTATAAAAACTTTAAAACAAGGGACGTGTTAATAGAGTTAACCATGTCTCGAAGGATAGGGTAGAGGGAAGGATACTTGGGGCAAGAGAGCCGTTACAACTCCCGTTCTCAATGTGCTACAACTAACACGTTTCCCGTTGAACAATTCCCTTTTGCAGCGCCATCTTTGTCGTACTCTTGGAGAGTTTTTGCTTTTCTTAGGTTTTTGAGTGTTTTTTTTTTTTTTTTTGGTCATGGATGAGATTCCTTGTAATAACGTTATGTCCCGATAGTAAAATGGGGTAGTTTGTAGCGCTACGGCCAACCGTCCTAATTTGCTTATTATCGCTCCGACTGTTATCTTGTATAGAATAAAAACGTTTGGAAATGGTCTACGGATCTTAAATATGTTGTGTAAGGGGGTTCGGGGGGAGGCGCCGCCCCCCTGGGTAAGGACACGGCTTTTAGCATAGGTTAGGTGGGTTTTTCAAGTTAGCTTCTCCCGTCGTACTCGTAGGTAAGGAAACTTTTGTGTAAGGGGGGGGGGGGGGCGGTCCGGGGTGGCGGAGCCCCCCTGGGTAAGGATAGGTAAGCATAGGTTAGGTGGGTTTTTTAAGTTAGCTTCTCCCGCCAAAATTGTTTTTAGAACGACGGCCACAGTTCAGAATATTCCCGTTTTCTACGGGATCTGGCCGTCACCCTACAAAGGCTCCGTAAAATGATAGCATAAAAGTCATTAGAATTTGCTTTTGAAATCTAAATCTAATATAACGGCCAAAAGGACAGGTAATATCGTAATAAGAAGTTTGATAAATTTGCAGATGAGACATTGAGAAATATTTCCTGGAGTTCAATAGCAATAGTTTATATATGACATGTCTGTTTTGACGTTGTTACTTATTTTAGAATGATTTATTATTAATTTGTTCTCTTCATTTATTTATTTCCTTATTTCCTTTCCTCACTGGGCTATTTTTCCCTGTTGGAGCCCCTGGGCTTATAGCATCTTGCTTTTCCAACTAGGGTTGTAGCTTGGATAGTAGTAATAATAATAATAATAATAATAATAAGGCACCCAAAATGGATACTGTCGTAAAATAAAAATCTAGAAAATTGAGCTGTTTCTAGAGCGTAAAATGCTAGATGCAACCCTTTTACCCCCAAAGGACGTACTGGTACGTTTCACAAAAGCCATCCTTTACCCCCATGGACGTACCGGTAGTCCTTGCAAAAAAATGCTATGAAAATTTTTTTTCATATTTTTGATAATTTTTTGAGAAAATTCAGGCATTTTCCAAGAGATTGAGACCAACCTGACCTCTCTATGACAAAAATTAAGGCTTTTAGAGCAATTTAAAAAACATATACTGCAAAATGTGCTGGGGAAAAAAATAACCCCTTGGGGGTTAAGGGTTGGCAATTTCCAAATAGCCTGGGGGTAAAAGGGTCCAAAATCAAATTGGTTGCCATAATGATAGTATGAGATCAGATTTATGAAGAAGCCAAGGCTAAAGTAATAGAATGAGCATTTCAACCATACCCAAGGTCTCCCCAGGTGACTACTGGATTGATAATCTGAAAGTTGAGCTCATGGCTATCACTATGACCTAAAGGCTTTTATCATATTAAACCATATGGTTTCTTTTTGTGAACTGTAGCTCTGGGCAGCAAGTTGTCCAGTCTGATGGTTTATGAAAAGGAGCCATGTCTGGTAAAGCATCATTTGCATTTCATAAAAACCTTTTATGCAAAGGGTTCGAAGCAAGGGGTACAATATCCTCATTTTATTCCTTGACCTGCCATATTGTCACAACAGCGCCTTGTAATGTTCTTTTAAAATCCACCGTGTCCTCACAAAATCTAAAGTGTCTTCTGCGCAATGTGTGAATCTACCTAGAACTATATCTGGGGACATTTATATTCCAGAGTTTTCTCTTATCTTTTTCAAAACACTTGATGGGATCTGGATTTCCAGTCTTGGAACCATTGGATAATCAGTATCTTTTTAAGAACGCTTGATGGGATCTAGATTTCCAGTCTTGGAACCATTGGATAATCAGTATCTTTTTAAGAACGCTTGATGGGATCTAGATTTCCAGTCTTGGAACCATTGGATAATCAGTATCTTTTTAAGAACGCTTGATGGGATCTGGATTTCCAGTCTTGGAACCATTGGATAATCAGTATCTTTTTAAGAACGCTTGGTGGGATCTGGATTTCCAGTCTTGGAACCATTGGATAATCAGTATCTTTTTAAGAACGCTTGATGGGATCTGGATTTCCAGTCTTGGAACCATTGGATAATCAGTATCTTTTTAAGAACGCTTGGTGGGATCTGGATTTCCAGTCTTGGAACCATTGGATAATCAGTATCTTTTTAAGAACGCTTGGTGGGATCTGGATTTCCAGTCTTGGAACCATTGGATAATCAGTATCTTTTTAAGAACGCTTGGTGGGATCTGGATTTCCAGTCTTGGAACCATTGGATAATCAGTATCTTTTTAAGAACGCTTGGTGGGATCTGGATTTCCAGTCTTGGAACCATTGGATAATCAAGAACATTTTAAGAACGCTTGGTGGGATCTGGATTTCCAGTCTTGGAACCATTGGATAATCAGGAACTTTTTAAGAACGCTTGGTGGGATCTGGATTTCCAGTCTTGGAACCATTGGATAAACAGTATCTTTTTAAGAACGCTTGATGGGATCTGGATTTCCAGTCTTGGAACCATTGGATAAACAGTATCTTTTTAAGAACGCTTGATGGGATCTGGATTTCCAGTCTTGGAACCATTGGATAATCAGTATCTTTTTAAGAACGCTTGATGGGATCTGGATTTCCAGTCTTGGAACCATTGGATAATCAGTATCTTTTTAAGAACGCTTGGTGGGATCTGGATTTCCAGTCTTGGAACCATTGGATAATCAGTATCTTTTTAAGAACGCTTGATGGGATCTGGATTTCCAATCTTGGAACCATTGGATAATCAGTATCTTTTTAAGAACGCTTGATGGGATCTGGATTTCCAGTCTTGGAACCATTGGATAATCAGTATCTTTTTAAGAACGCTTGGTGGGATCTGGATTTCCAGTCTTGGAACCATTGGATAATCAGGAACTTTTTAAGAACGCTTGGTGGGATCTGGATTTCCAGTCTTGGAACCATTGGATAAACAGTATCTTTTTAAGAACGCTTGATGGGATCTGGATTTCCAGTCTTGGAACCATTGGATAAACAGTATCTTTTTAAGAACGCTTGATGGGATCTGGATTTCCAGTCTTGGAACAATTGGATAATCAGGAACTTTTTAAGAACGCTTGGTGGGATCTGGATTTCCAGTCTTGGAACCATTGGATAAACAGTATCTTTTTAAGAACGCTTGATGGGATCTGGATTTCCAGTCTTGGAACCATTGGATAAACAGTATCTTTTTAAGAACGCTTGATGGGATCTGGATTTCCAGTCTTGGAACCATTGGATAATCAGGAACATTTTAAGAATGCTTGGTGGGATCTGGATTTCCAGTCTTGGAACCATTGGATAATCAGGAACTTTTTAAGAACGCTTGGTGGGATCTGGATCTCCAGTCTTGGAACCATTGGATAATCAGGAACTTTTTAAGAACGCTTGGTGGGATCTGGATCTCCAGTCTTGGAACCATTGGATAATCAGTATCTTTTTAAGAACGCTTGGTGGGATCTGGATCTCCAGTCTTGGAACCATTGGATAATCAGGAACTTTTTAAGAACGCTTGGTGGGATCTGGATTTCCAGTCTTGGAACCATTGGATAATCAGTATCTTTTTAAGAACGCTTGGTGGGATCTGGATCTCCAGTCTTGGAACCATTGGATAATCAGGAACTTTTTAAGAACGCTTGGTGGGATCTGGATCTCCAGTCTTGGAACCATTGGATAATCAGTATCTTTTTAAGAACGCTTGGTGGGATCTGGATCTCCAGTCTTGGAACCATTGGATAATCAGGAACTTTTTAAGAACGCTTGGTGGGATCTGGATCTCCAGTCTTGGAACCATTGGATAATCAGTATCTTTTTAAGAACGCTTGGTGGGATCTGGATCTCCAGTCTTGGAACCATTGGATAATCAGGAACTTTTTAAGAACGCTTGGTGGGATCTGGATCTCCAGTCTTGGAACCATTGGATAATCAGGAACTTTTTAAGAACGCTTGGTGGGATCTGGATCTCCAGTCTTGGAACCATTGGATAATCAGTATCTTTTTAAGAACGCTTGGTGGGATCTGGATTTCCAGTCTTGGAACCATTGGATAATCAGGAACTTTTTAAGAACGCTTGGTGGGATCTGGATCTCCAGTCTTGGAACCATTGGATAATCAGTATCTTTTTAAGAACGCTTGGTGGGATCTGGATCTCCAGTCTTGGAACCATTGGATAATCAGGAACTTTTTAAGAACGCTTGGTGGGATCTGGATCTCCAGTCTTGGAACCATTGGATAATCAGGAACTTTTTAAGAACGCTTGGTGGGATCTGGATCTCCAGTCTTGGAACCATTGGATAATCAGTATCTTTTTAAGAACGCTTGGTGGGATCTGGATCTCCAGTCTTGGAACCATTGGATAATCAGGAACTTTTTAAGAACGCTTGGTGGGATCTGGATTTCCAGTCTTGGAACCATTGGATAATCAGTATCTTTTTAAGAACGCTTGGTGGGATCTGGATCTCCAGTCTTGGAACCATTGGATAATCAGGAACTTTTTAAGAACGCTTGGTGGGATCTGGATCTCCAGTCTTGGAACCATTGGATAATCAGGAACTTTTTAAGAATGCTTGGTGGGATCTGGATCTCCAGTCTTGGAACCATTGGATAATCAGGAACTTTTTAAGAACGCTTGGTGGGATCTGGATTTCCAGTCTTGGAACCATTGGATAATCAGTATCTTTTTAAGAACGCTTGGTGGGATCTGGATCTCCAGTCTTGGAACCATTGGATAATCAGGAACTTTTTAAGAACGCTTGGTGGGATCTGGATTTCCAGTCTTGGAACCATTGGATAATCAGTAGAGCAATCCAGACCTTGAAACATTTTTAATAAGATATTTAATTCTGTCTATTATTGTCAGACCAACAGCCACTTGAAGAGAGGTTTCACGCATGATGTGGAACAGTGAACTACACAAATGTCTAAATTATTTATCTGTGTGACTTGATGACATTAAAAGTTGAGTAACTCTTCACTTTTTTTCGCAATGATTTGACATTTTTACCTCATCCTGTTTTTGAATAGATCACATTTATCCCTATTACACCATTTGAAAAAAAACGTTTATGCTTCCTCTGGAATACACTCCGTCATGCCATGAGACAATGAGCTTCAAAATACCTAGGTTTGCTATTCGTTATTCATTCTTCGTGAAAAGGCAGCTGCCTCATTTAGATTGGCTAAATCTTTGTCTGTGTCATCAGTGCCAGGAAAAAATCCCTCAAGGAAAACGTCCCCCGAAGGAAAAAATTCCTCGAGGAAAACGTCCCGCGAAGGAAAAAATCCCTCGAGGAAAACGTCCCCCGAAGGAAAAAATCCCTCGAGGAAAACGTCCCCCGAAGGAAAAAATCCCTCGAGGAAAACGTCCCCCGAAGGAAAAAATCCCTCGAGGAAAACGTCCCCCGTAGGAAAAAATCCCTCGAGGAAATCGTCCCTCGAAGGACAAAATCCCTCGAGGAAAACGTCCCCCGAAGGAAAAAATCCCTCGAGGAAAACGTCCCCTGAAGGAAAAAATCCCTCGAGGAAAACGTCCCCTGAAGGAAAATATCCCCAGAGGAAAACGTCCCCTGAAGGAAAAAATCCCTCGAGGAAAACGTCCCCTGGAGGAAAAAATCCCTCGAGGAAAACGTCCCCTGGAGGAAAAAATCCCTCGAGGAAAACGTCCCCTGGAGGAGAAAATCCCTCGAGGAAAACGTCCCCTGAATGAGAAAATCCCTCGAGGAAAACGTCCCCTGGAGGAAAAAATCCCTCGAGGAAAACGTCCCCTGAAGGAGAAAATCCCTCGAGGAAAACGTCCCCTGGAGGAAAAAATCCCTCGAGGAAAACGTCCCCTGAAGGAGAAAATCCCTCGAGGAAAACGTCCCCTGAAGGAAAAAATCCCTCGAGGAAAACGTCCCCTGAAGGAGAAAATCCCTCGAGGAAAACGTCCCCTGAAGGAAAAAATCCCTCGAGGAAAACGTCCCCTGGAGAAAATCCCTCGAGGAAAACGTCCCCTGAAGGAAAAAATCCCTCGAGGAAAACGTCCCCTGGATGAGAAAATCCCTCGAGGAAAACGTCCCCTGAAGGAAAAAATCCCTCGAGGAAAACATCCCCTGAAGGAAAAAATCCCTCGAGGAAAATGTCCCCTGGAGGAAAAAATCCCTCGAGGAAAACGTCCCCTGGAGGAAAAAATCCCTCGTGGAAAACGTCCCCTGGAGGAAAAAATCCCTCGTGGAAAACGTCCCCTGAAGGAAAAAATCCCTCGTGGAAAACGTCCCCTGAAGGAAAAAATCGCTCGAGGAAAACGTCCCCTGAAGGAAAAAATCCCTCGAGGAAAACGTCCCCTGAAGGAAAAAATCCCTCGAGGAAAACGTCCCCTGGAGGAAAAAAACCCCTTTTTATTTTTGGGGAATTTTCTTATATATATTTGTGGACGAGCTATCGAAAATATAGTCAGTACTATACCTTTGGATTTCCTAGTTCAAAATCACTCCTATTGTTCTTTTAATTTCCTTATTTCCGCATAGTCTTGGGGCAAGTATTAAGAAATGGGCTCCGGGGGTTTTTTAGTATTCAAATATGGGAGAGGTCTCTTTTTCGTTTTTTGTGCTGATTATGAATATGATGGGTGATAAGCTCAACGGCTGTTAGGAAGGCCAAAATCAAGATGGCCGCATAATTATTATTATTATTACTTGCTAGGCTACAACCCTAGTTGGAAGAGCAGAATGCTATAAGCTCAGAGGCTCCAACAGGGAAAATAGCCCAGTGAGGAAAGGAATCAAGGGAAAATATATCTTACGAACCGTAACAACATTGAAATAAATATTTTTTAAATAAACTATAAAAACTTTAACAAAACAAGAGGAAGAGAAATAAGATAGAATAGTGTGCCCGAGTGTACCCTCAAGCAAGAGAACTCTAATCCAAGACAGTGGAAGACCATGGTACAGAGGCTATGACACTACCCAAGACTAGAGAACAATGATTTGATTTTGGAGTATCCTTCTCCTAGAAGAGCTGCTGACCATAGCTAAAGAGTTTCTTCTACTGATGGTGCAGAGGTCATAATACAGAGGTCTAGAAGTGTTGTATTGGAATGTGATTAACGAATTAAGATTATGATGAGCTCAAATATAGATTGGTTTGGAAGCCATTATGGCAACCATATTGGCAGCTGAAATCTTGATCATGATATAGGAATTTTTTTTTTCTACATTGCTTTTAGAGGTATTATTACTAAACGTTCACCAATAAAAGGGTATGCAATAATGGTCAAGGATGATCTATGTATCTGAGAGGTTGAGGTCAGTGACGTCAACGGGAAAGGTCACTGGATTCAAAGGTCAAAGTTCAAATTTCAAAATTTCTTCGTCCAGTTATTGTATGGTAATTATGCAAATTTTAAACATTTTAAAAGAATATTATTGAGTCTATCACCATTTTGATTCATTTTCTAGAGACTGAAACTAGGAAAACGAGACATATACCATGCTTACATATACTGAAGGAAACAGCAGAATGAAACTTGCCGCCACACAATTTTTAAAAACTTGAAAAGAATCTGTTAAAAAAATGCTTTCATGACAAAATTTGAAAAGATGTATTTTTTCAGTTACTGAGTTGATGAAAATTGCTTATAGATTGCCTCCGATCCGAAGAGAAAACATCTTTAGATAGCTTTCTATGTGTCTTCAGTCACAGTCTTCAGGGGCATTTGTTGTGAATCCAACTGACGGTAGTTTCAATAAACTTGTACAACATATTTTAAATCACCTCACTTCACTTCACTTCCACTCCCAGGTAGGCTTTCAGCCTGTCAGTGGAATCAGTTGTCTTCTCCATTCAATTCTGTTTTCAAAAATTCCCTCTCTTCTCAGCTGTTCAATTGTTGGCATGTTGTTCTTTGTCAGAATCTCTTCAATTCCATCCCTCCAGCGTTTACCTGGTCTACCTCTTGATCTCCTCCCACCAGGCGTCCAGTCCCACCTCCTCCTTGCAATTCTATTTCCATATTTTAAATAGTTGTGTTTGATAAGAAGTTACTTTGTAACTGAAGAAGCTTCAGCAAACAGTTTAAAAGGTAAAAATGGTAAATGGCATAGAAGATAGCTAGGTTGGTAGCGTCGCGGGCTTCTGTTTCAGAGGGCCCGAGTTCGCGTCCCTACCAGGACGTGGATACTGTGTGACCTTCTACGGGGGGGGGGGGGGGGGGAGTACCCCAGGGTGGTGCCTAGGGGGAGGTTAGAGAAGTGATAGTCCCTGCTGGCTTATGGTCGCCCGAGCAGAATGATGTAGATGGTCTGAGTGGAGACCTAAAACCCGCAACTTTTAACTTTAAGATGTTACCAGTTGATTACCATAAGCAAGTTTATGATAAGCTACAAAAAACGTACTTGGAGATTATCCCAAGAAAAAAAATACAGGAGCAAGTATACGCAATTACACTTTATGTAAAATCTGATTGTTTCTTCTGTTATATAAGAGAAACAAATAATGAGACACTTCGCATAGTAGCGACTGATAACGCAGGAGAAAAATAATTTGAACAAGGCTGTGCAGCCGAGTAAAACTGGAAAATTATGTGTCAGACTTAATGCTGTGGTTAACCCAATGGATACTACTGCTAGAGAGTTATGGGGTCCTTTGACTGACCAGACAGTACAACATTGAATTCTTCTCTCTGGTTACGGTTCATTTTCACTTTGCCTACACATAAACCGAATAATCTGGCATGTTCTTTATAGATTCTCTTCTGTCCTCATACACATGATAATACTGAGATTACCAAAAATTCTTCACTCAAGTGGTTAACTACTGTACTCTAATTGTTCACTGGCTACTTTCCTCTTGGTAAGGGTAAAAGACTCTTTAGCTATGGTAAGCAGCTCTTCTAGGAGAAGGACACTCCAAAATCAAACCATTGTTCTCTAGTCTTGGGTAGTGCCATAGCCTCTGTACCATGGTCTTCCACTGTCTTGGGTTAGAGTTCTCTTGCTTGAGGGTACACTCGGGCCCACTATTCTATCTGGTTTCTCTTTTTCTAGTTTTGTTAAAGTTTTCATAGTTTATATAGGAAATATTTATTTAAATGTCATTGTTCTTAAGATATATTATTTTTCCTGGTTTCCTTTCTTAATTGAGCTATTTTCCCTGTTGGGGCCCCTGGGCTTCTAGCATCCTGCTTTTCCAACTAGGGTTGTAGCTTAGCAAGTAATAATAATAATAATAATAATAATAATAATAATAATAATAATAATAATAATAATAATAATGCCCATGCAATAGATGTCGTTAAGAAAGAGACAGCTAAAGATGATAGTGGTAAAGTAGATACTAATATTGCACATACTGCATCTACAACTGAATTCATTGAATCATTAACAGAAGCTTTAGATGAGGGGAAGGCTTTTGATATGCGAACTTTGGAAGCCACATCTAAGCCCCTTTGGCTTTGCTGATGATGTCAGTGAAGGCAAAAGGATGAATCGAAAGCAACTCGAGAATTTCATAGAGTTATCAGCGGACGGCATTGAGATGAATCATCGTAAATGAGTGATTGAACTAGTGTGTCAGTTAAAAGTATGAAGGATGCTTTCTTGGAAAATATTGAATATGAAACTGATGACACGGTTCTAGGAATATATCCCCCCGAGGAAAAATCCCCCAGGGAAAATATCCCCCCAGCAATAATTCCCCTCAGGAAAAAGTCCCCCTGTAAGGTAAAAAATAAAAACATGTATCATTAAAGTAATATATTATATTTTCATACAACAAATTAAAATATTATTAAAGTAATATATTATATTTTCATACAAATTAAAATATCATTAAAGTTATATATAATATTTTCATACAACAAATTAAAATATTAAAGTAATATATTATATTTTCATAAAACAAATTAAAATATCATTAAAGTAATATATTATATTTTCATACAACAAATTAAAATATCATTCAAGTAATATATTATATTTTCATACAACAAATTAAAATATCATTAAAGTAATATATTATATTTTCATACAACAAATTAAAATATCATTAAAGTAATATATTATATTTTCATAAAACAAATTAAAAAATCATTCAAGTAATATATTATATTTTCATAAAACAAATTAAAATATCATTTAAGTAATATATATTTTCATACAACAAATTAAAGTATCATTAAAGTAATATATTATATTTTCATACAACAAATTAAAATATCATTTAAGTAATATATTATATTTTCATACAACAAATTAAAATATCATTAAAGTAATATATTATATTTTCATACAACTAATTAAAATATCATTAAAGTAATATATTATATTTTCATACAACAAATTAAAATATCATTAAAGTAATATATTATGTTTTCATACAACAAATTGAAATATCATTAAAGTAATATATTATATTTTCATACAACAAATTAAAATATCATTAAAGTAATATATTATATTTTCATACAACAAATTAAAATATCATTCAAGTAATATATTATATTTTCATACAACAAATTAAAATATCATTAAACTAATATATTATATTTTCATACAACAAGTTAAAAAAAAGTCGATATATAAAACAAAATGACAACATAATCTATAATGTAATTAAGCATGATTCAAAACCTAAGATTAAAAGATAAAAAGTAAGAGTTTGTCAATTACTATTAATTTAGAAACTAAGATTAAAAAGCTATTCCTTTCAAAAAATCTACAATTGAACGATTTTCCAAATCATCTATAACATTTTTAATCCGTAGAGCAGTGTTCTTATATGCTTCATCAGCACTCGAGGATGAACAGCAAGGAACTGAGTGACATAAATTTCCTATAAAGCCTATTTTTATCATATACATTGAATGAAAGTCCAAATGCTAGGATGGAAACAAACAATAAAGCAAAACTTCGATGCCAACCTTCCACTGCATTATTCATTCCTGAATAATCAGCTCTTCTAGGAGGACACTCGAAAATCAAACCATTGTTCTCTAGTCTTGGATAGTGCCATAGCCTCTGTACCATGGTCTTCCACTGCCTTGGGTTAGAGTTCTCTGTCTTGAGAGTACACTCGGGCACACTATTCTATCTGGTTTCTCTTCCTCTTGTTCTGTTAAAGTTTTTATAGTTTAAATAGGAAATATTTGTTTTAATATTGTTATTATTCCTAAAATATTTTATTTTTCCTTATTTCCTTTCCTCACTGGGCTATTTTCCCTGTTGGGGCCCCTGGGATTATAGCATCCTGCTTTTCCAACTAGGGTTGTAGCTTAGCATTTAATAATAATAATAATAAAAATAAAAATACACACTCCAAACACTTACGTCAAATCTTGCGGGTCTCCTGAATCTTCGAGTTGGTCTGCCGATATAAGTGTCTTCAAAATAATCCAGTACCTCATTTGATTCTTCAGGTGAATATTCCGCAATGACCTCAAAAGCTTCAGCTACATTATCTGGTATATCCTTAATCTTTCTGTAAATATTCTGGCTAAAGTGGAAGAATCGCCCTTTGATAAATAGTCTGGCTAAAGTGGAAGAATCGCCCTTTGATTTCCGTATAATACTATTATGATGCTATTCATGAAAGCTTTTTTTTTCTTTTTTTTTTCAAAATCTACCATAATTCCATTAAATTAACCATCTCATCAGTATTTTGAGGCACAGGAAGTGAATTGTGGCTTCGTTGTCTACACTGTCGAAGGTTTCTTCTCAAATGGCTTAATGTCGGCAGACTTGCTGAAATACTTTTCATCTTTCATCCATACCCTTGTACCAACCGTGTTTCACACAATTGTACATAATTCCTTTTGTATATATTATGCTTGTATCTTCGCTCCTCCCTCTCACTAAAACGAACATGAAAATTCCTTTCTGGTTTTTCCTCTGTAATATTGTCTGTCTTGTGAACTTGTTATGTCCTGTTGCCTTGAGGTTTTGTATATAAGGAGAGTGTTTTACAATAATATAACTCAGTCGTTTCCAATCTGCCTTTGAGTTCACACCCTTACTCGGCACCGTCACACCCTCAACGGCCTGAGAAATTTGTCGAGGAGTCTCTTGTATATCTCAAGCTGTTCTCTTCATGTCTTGCAGTGCTTTAATATTTTCTATTCGGTTCACATTTAGGCCATGTGTATGCTCATTCAATTTACTGAGTACTTCATTGTCTTTCACTTTTACTTTGGCTTTGCTTTGTGACCTCGAACGCCGTAATTCACACTCATAAGATATATTGTTGGCCAATTCCTTTTGGTTTCAGATAAACATAGGCTTCATAAACTATTTTCCTTCCACCTCTATTAGAGCTAATAAATTCCATTGGGTTAATGATTTTATATATTTTCAGACATAAATGCAGTGGTAAGATATGGCGAAGAGTTCGCTTGGAAGCATCTTTGCTAACAGACTGATAAGATAAGGCTAGTAAAGAAGCCATAACACAGAAAACTAATGAGAGAATTAGTTTTAAAGTTTCCTAACTGAAGTATTTAACGTAAGACAATTTCTTAGATGAGTTATTTGACGTTTTAAACAAGTTCTATTCTGAAGTAGTTTGTTTTATTTCCCCTGGTTTAAAAGTCTCCAGATGAAAGTTTTTTAAGTATTTAAAAGAAACCGTTTGCATAAATGAGCAATCAACTCTTTTAAGCTCTCAATATTCTTCCATTTTATTTCATTTTAATTTCCCTATTGAAAGATTTTGCTTGTATATATACATCTAAATTTGGTGTTGGGGGATTTTTACCTCCGTGGTGTTATTACTGGGGGGGATTTTTTTCATGGGGGATATTTTTCTTGGGGGATTTTTTCCTCGGGGGATTTTTTCCTCGGGGGATTCTTTCCTCGGGGGATTTTTCCTCGGGGGATTTTTTCTTCGGGGATTTTTCCTCGGGGGATTTTTTCTTCGGGGATTTTTCCTCGGGGGATTTTTTCTTTGGAGGATTTTTTCCTCGGGGGATTTTCCTCCATCGGGGATTTTTGGGGATTTTTTCCTCGGGGGATTTTATCTTCGGGGGATTTTTTCCTCCGGGGTGTTATTGCTGGAGGGATTTTTTCCATGAGAGATTTTTTCCTCGGGGGATTTTTTCTTTGGAGGATTTTTGGGGATTTTTTCCTCGGTGATTTTATCTTTTGGGAATTTTTTCCTCCGGGGTGTTATTGCTAGAGGGATTTTTTCCATGAGAGATTTTTTCCTCGGGGGATTTTTGGGGATTTTTTCCTCCTGGATTTTTCTCCATCGGGGATTTTTGGGGATTTTTTCCTCGGGGATTTTTTCTTCGGGGGATTTTTTCCTCCGGGGTGTTATTGCTGGAGGGATTTTTTCCATGAGAGATTTTTTCCTCGGGGGATTTTTTCTTCGGGGGATTTTTTCTTTGGAGGATTTTTGGGGATTTTTTCCTCGGGGATTTTATCTTCTGGGAATTTTTTGCTCCGGGGGTGTTATTGCTGGGGGGATTCTTGCCATGGGAGATTTTTTCCTCGGGGGATTTTTCTCCATTGGGGATTTTTTCCTCGGGGATTTTATCTTCTGGGAATTTTTTCCTCCGGGGTTATTGCTGGGGGGATTTTTTCCTTGGAAGATTTTTTCCTCGGGGGATTTTTCTCCATTGGGGATTTTTTCCTCGGGGATTTTATCTTCTGGGAATTTTTTCCTCCGGGGTTATTGCTGGGGGGATTCTTGCCATGGGAGATTTTTTCCTCGGGGGATTTTTCTCCATCGGGGATTTTTGGGGATTTTTTCCTCTGGGATTTTAACTTCGGGGGATTTTTTTCTCCGTGGTGTTATTGCTGGAGGGATTTTTTCCATGAGAGATTTTTTCCTCGGGGGATATTTTCTTGGGGGATTTTTTCTTTGGAGGATTTTGGGGATTTTTTCCTCGGGGATTTTATCTTCGGGGGATTTTTTCCTCCGGGGTGTTATTGCTGGAGGGATTTTTTCCATGAGAGATTTTTTCCTCGGGGATTTTTTCTTCGGGGGATTATTTCTTTAGAGGATTTTTGGGGATTTTTTCCTCGGGGATTTTAACTTCGGGGGATTTTTTCTTTGGAGGATTTTTGGGGATTTTTTCCTCGGGGATTTTATCTTCGGGGGATTTTTTCCTCTGGGGTGTTATTGCTGGAGGGATTGTTTCCATGAGAGATTTTTTCCTAGGGGGATTTTTCTCCATTGGGGATTTTTGGGGATTTTTTCCTCGGGATTGTATCTTCTGGGAATTTTTTCCTCCGGGGTTATTGCTGGGGGGATTTTTTCCTTGGGAGATTTTTTCCTCAGGGGATTTTTCTCCATTGGGGATTTTTTCCTCGGGGATTTTATCTTCTGGGAATTTTTTCCTCCGGGGTTATTGCTGGGGGGATTCTTGTCATGGGAGATTTTTTCCTCGGGGGATTTTTCTCCATCGGGGATTTTTGGGGATTTTTTCCTCTGGGATTTTATCTTCGGGGGATTTTTTTCACCGGGGTGTTATTGCTGGAGGGATTTTTTCCATGAAAGATTTTTTCCTCGGGGGATTTTTTCTTTGGAGGATTTTTGGGGATTTTTTCCTCGGGGATTTTTTCCTCCGGGGTGTTATTGCTGGAGGGATTTTTTCCTCTGGGTTGTTATTGCTGGAGGGATTTTTTCCATGAGCGATTTTTTCCTCGGGGGATTTTTCTCCATTGGGGATTTTTGGGGATTTTTTCTTCGGGGATTTTATCTTCTGGGAATTTTTTCCTCCGGGGTGTTATTGCTGGGGGAATTTTTGCCATGGGAGATTTTTTCCTCGGGATATTTTTCTCCATTGGGGATTATTGGGATTTTTTCCTCGGGGATTTTATCTTCGGGGGATTTTTTCCTCCGGCGTGTTATTGCTGGAGGGATTTTTTCCATGAGAGATTTTTTCCTCGGGGGATTTTTCTCCATTGGGGATTTTTGGGGATTTTTTCCTCGGGGATTTTATCTTCTGGGAATTTTTTCCTCCGGGGTGTTATTGCTGGGGGAATTTTTGCCATGGGATGGGAGATTTTTTCCTCGGGATATTTTTCTCCATTGGGGATTTTTGGGGATTTTTTCCTCTGGGATTTTATCTTCGGGGGATTTTTTCCTCCGGGGTGTTATTGCTGGGGGAATTTTTTCCATGGGAGATTTTTTCCTCGGGGGATTTTTTCTTCGGGGGATTTTTTAACTCCTTATAAATGTAAAATAAGGAAATAAATAAATGATGAGATCCACGATTGAGTTTATCCGAGTAATTGAACTTACTTATGGTTAATACACTTTTTTTAAGACATTTTAGTTGGAGTAGGACAATCATCATCACCATGTTAGCATAATCACACATTTTAATTCAATTTAGTACAGATTTTGATTATGATTTAAGGTAGGCTACTACCGTAACATTTTGGGTAGGCCTAGTCGTTGTATACACTTGCCAACCTATTGAATTGTGGGGTGCCAATTCTTCTAGAAATTCAGTCATGTATTCATTGATTCCTATCGACATTCTAGAATGAAATTTAGGTTTTCAAAAGAATGAATACTATACTATGTTCCCCAAAGTAGCATTTATTTAAATAACCAAGTAAAATAATAAGATTTCCACACTTGAACTCGCCAAGTATGCCCATCATGATTGCAGTATTGAGAACTATAAATGAATTTTGATATATACGAAAGAGGCTACTTGTAAATTATTGTTCCGTCGGTACAAATATTTTTTTTTTTTTTTTTGCGTCTCTTGGACAAAGTTTCGTTAATCCTTTTTTAAGTAGCCTATAATTCTAGTCAATTTTGTATATAAATTTATCTGTTCACATGATTTTTTTAATCTTGATATAGGGGTGTGGTACTTCAGCTGATTAACCCTTTTACCCCCAGGTTCATTGGAAATTTCCAACCCTTAACCCCCAGGGAGTTATTTTTTTCCCAGCACATTTTGCAGTATATTTTTTTTAAATTGCTCTAACAGCCTTAATATTTGTCATAGAGAGATCAGATTGGTCTTATTCTCTTGGAAAATGCCTGAATAATCTCAAAATATTATCAAAAATATGAAAAAAAAACATTTTATAGCATTTTTTTGCGAGGACGTACCGGTACGTCCATGGGGGTAAAGGGATGAGTTTTGTGAAACGTACCAGTACGTCCTTTTGGGGGTATTAAACCAGGAAGAGATAGTTATCCTTCCTAACGCCTTGAATGGGTTCTGGCTGGCTGTCTGGCTACGCTTATGGGTATCTGAATCTATCTAATTACTGCATCTCTATTGAACAGTGGTGCCAGTTATGGGGATTTATCCCTAAATTTGGGAATTTATCCCTAGATTTGGAGATTTTTGAATGACTGAGGACGATATTCTGTACATATTTCTATAAAGAAGAAACAAAGATGAGTAATCCTTTATATTATTGCAATTAGTTTACTTAGAATTACATGAAGTATAAGTGAGTCATTTTTATATTAGTAAAACATACATGATCAGAAGAAAATACATTTCTGGAAATGGGGATTTTTGTGTGGTTTTGGGGATTTTTCATACATGATCAGAAGAAAATACATTTCTGGAAATGGGGATTTTTGTGTGGTTTTGGGGATTTTTGTGTGGTTTTGGGGATTTTTTCATACATGATCAGAAGAAAATACATTTCTGGAAATGGGGATTTTTCTGTGGTTTTGGGGATTTTTCATCATGAGTTTTAGGGATATTTAGACTAACCCATCTGGCAACACTGCTATCGAAGTCTTCAGTCAAGGATGATGGCATCGATATGTTTCGAAAGACGTGCTATTCTCCGAAGTGGAAAGTGAGATGCTGTTGTTATTCGAGGCACACAGATATAATCCTGTAAGATAAAATAATGCGGAAACAATTAGTTTTATTATTACTAGGTAAATAAAACCCTATTTGGAAAAGCAGAACTTCAAAAGTTCAAAGTTGGAGCAAATGCTTTTTTGTTGACCAGGCGGACATGAGTCTTTTTATGGTTTATATATGACATATTTGTTTTTTGACGTTGTTAATAGTTTATATATGACATATCTCTTTTGACATTACTTTTTTTAGAATGATTTATTGTTAATCTGTTCTCTTCAGTTATTTATTTCCTTATTTCCTTTCCCCACTGGGCTATTTTTCCCTATTGGAGCCCCTGGGCTTATAGCATCTTGCTTTTCCAATTAGGGTTGTAGCTTGGATAGTAATAATAATAATAATAGGGAAAATAGCTCAGTGAGGAAAGTAAATAAGGAAATAAACTACGAGAGAAATTATTTACAATATGAAATATATTAATAACAGTAACAATATTGAAATAGATCTTCCACTTATAGATTATGAAATATTAAACAAAACAGAGGAAGAGAAATAAGATAGAATAGTGTACCCTCAAGCAAGAGAACTCTAACCCAAGACAGTGGAAGACCATGGTACAGAGGCTATGGCACTTTCCAAGATTGGAGAACAATGGTTTGATTTTGGAGTGTCCTCCTTAAAGAGCTGTTTACCATAGCTAAAGAGTCTCTCCTTCCCTTACTAAGAGGAAAGTAGCCACTGAATGATTTTAGTGTAGTAGTCAACCTCTTGAGTAAAGATGAATTGTTTGGTAATATAAGTGTTGTCAAGTGGATGAGGACAGAGGAGAATGTGGAAAGAATAGGCCAGGCTATTGGATGGATGTGTAGGCAAAGGGAAAGTGAGCTGTAACCAGAGAGATGGATCCAATGTAGCACTGTCTGGCCAGTTAAAAGACCCCATAACTCTCTAGCGGTAGTATCTCAAGGGGTGGCTGGTGCCATTAGTAAAACTACACACGATATATGAGATTTGTTACTATTTCCATAATGGTAATCTGAAAATAGCCTTTATTATTGCATTCCTCAGGCTTCCCTTCGGTCACGTGACTCAAACGAACTCACCTGTCTGCTTGTGGCGGATTGTGCAGGACTGGGAGCCCAGTTCCTTGCAAATCACGAAAAGTCTGGGGTCGTTGGAGGCAGTTAACCCCAGTCCGTTGCCTGTTCCACTCTGGTTAGGATTAAAAGTTGAAATTTATACTATTTTTTCTTCTATTCAATATCTTTATCAGCATTAGGCATACTAATAGTGAGCATATCTCTGATTTGTTAGTGTCATCATTATTATCATCACCATACTGAATATTCTTATTACTATTATCAAAATTATCTAAACGAGAATTTCTCATAAGGCCGGGAGCGCACTAGAGACTCTGTGGCGCC
>NW_027172005.1:315000-320000 GCF_036898095.1 Palaemon carinicauda
TATATATATATATATATATATATATATATATATATATATATATATATATATATATATATATATATATATATATAGTCTCAGGGAAATTGAACAGCATTCCAGGTAGTTTATTAATATCCTTCAATAACCCCTTTAACAGCTGTTACATTATTTTTGACAATGTTATTTGAAACAAACGTAATTCAAAGTCACTCTGTTAGATAATAGAATTCTTTAAGATTTTGGATTTAAAGAAATTCAACCAAATTTCGTCTGTGTAAAGAACAACGTTATTAGTTTCTCTATATTCTTAAAATTAATTTGGTCATTTTACCGTTATTAGATTTAAAACACAGCGTTATTTTCATTTCCTCTTCTAATGGGATCTTTTAAAATCTGCCATCACTCCTATGTAATACTGTACGTGTTCCACAGGACAATATATTTACTCACTGTACGTGTTCCACAGGACAATATATTTACTCACTGTACGTGTTCCACAGGACAATATATTTACTCACTGTACGTGTTCCACAGGACAATATATTTACTCACTGTACGTGTTCCACAGGGCAATACATTCACTCACTGTACGTGTTCCACAGGACAATACATTTACTCACTGTACGTGTTCCACAGGACAATACATTCACTCACTGTACGTGTTCCACAGGACAATACATTCACTCACTGTACGTGTTCCACAGGACAATACATTCACTCACTGTACGTGTTCCACAGGACAATATATTTACTCACTGTACGTGTTCCACAGGACAATATATTTACTCACTGTACGTGTTCCACAGGACAATACATTCACTCACTGTACGTGTTCCACAGGACAATACATTTACTCACTGTACGTGTTCCACAGGACAATACATTTACTCACTGTACGTGTTCCACAGGACAATACATTTACTCACTGTACGTGTTCCACAGGACAATATATTTACTCACTGTACGTGTTCCACAGGGCAATACATTCACTCACTGTACGTGTTCCACAGGACAATACATTTACTCACTGTACGTGTTCCACAGGACAATATATTTACTCACTGTACGTGTTCCACAGGACAATACATTCACTCACTGTACGTGTTCCACAGGACAATACATTTACTCACTGTACGTGTTCCACAGGGCAATACATTCACTCACTGTACGTGTTCCACAGGACAATACATTCACTCACTGTACGTGTTCCACAGGACAATACATTCACTCACTGTACGTGTTCCACAGGACAATACATTCACTCACTGTACGTGTTCCACAGGACAATACATTTACTCACTGTACGTGTTCCACAGGACAATATATTCACTCACTGTACGTGTTCCACAGGGCAATACATTCACTCACTGTACGTGTTCCACAGGACAATACATTTACTCACTGTACGTGTTCCACAGGACAATACATTTACTCACTGTACGTGTTCCACAGGACAATACATTTACTCACTGTACGTGTTCCACAGGGCAATACATTCACTCACTGTACGTGTTCCACAGGACAATACATTTACTCACTGTACGTGTTCCACAGGGCAATACATTCACTCACTGTACGTGTTCCACAGGACAATACATTTACTCACTGTACGTGTTCCACAGGACAATACATTCACTCACTGTACGTGTTCCACAGGACAATACATTTACTCACTGTACGTGTTCCACAGGACAATACATTTACTCACTGTACGTGTTCCACAGGACAATACATTCACTCACTGTACGTGTTCCACAGGACAATACATTTACTCACTGTACGTGTTCCACAGGACAATACATTTACTCACTGTACGTGTTCCACAGGGCAATACATTCACTCACTGTACGTGTTCCACAGGACAATACATTTACTCACTGTACGTGTTCCACAGGACAATACATTCACTCACTGTACGTGTTCCACAGGACAATACATTTACTCACTGTACGTGTTCCACAGGACAATACATTCACTCACTGTACGTGTTCCACAGGACAATACATTTACTCACTGTACGTGTTCCACAGGGCAATACATTCACTCACTGTACGTGTTCCACAGGACAATACATTCACTCACTGTACGTGTTCCACAGGACAATACATTCACTCACTGTACGTGTTCCACAGGACAATACATTCACTCACTGTACGTGTTCCACAGGACAATACATTCACTCACTGTACGTGTTCCACAGGGCAATACATTCACTCACTGTACGTGTTCCACAGGACAATACATTCACTCACTGTACGTGTTCCACAGGGCAATACATTCACTCACTGTACGTGTTCCACAGGACAATACATTCACTCACTGTACGTGTTCCACAGGACAATACATTCACTCACTGTACGTGTTCCACAGGACAATACATTCACTCACTGTACGTGTTCCACAGGACAATACATTCACTCACTGTACGTGTTCCACAGGACAATACATTCACTCACTGTACGTGTTCCACAGGACAATACATTCACTCACTGTACGTGTTCCACAGGACAATACATTCACTCACTGTACGTGTTCCACAGGACAATACATTCACTCACTGTACGTGTTCCACAGGACAATACATTCACTCACTGTACGTGTTCCACAGGACAATACATTCACTCACTGTACGTGTTCCACAGGACAATACATTCACTCACTGTACGTGTTCCACAGGACAATACATTCACTCACTGTACGTGTTCCACAGGACAATACATTCACTCACTGTACGTGTTCCACAGGACAATACATTCACTCACTGTACGTGTTCCACAGGACAATATATTTACTCACTGTACGTGTTCCACAGGGCAATACATTCACTCACTGTACGTGTTCCACAGGGCAATACATTTACTCACTGTACGTGTTCCACAGGGCAATACATTCACTCACTGTACGTGTTCCACAGGGCAATACATTTACTCACTGTACGTGTTCCACAGGGCAATACATTCACTCACTGTACGTGTTCCACAGGGCAATACATTCACTCACTGTACGTGTTCCACAGGGCAATACATTCACTCACTGTACGTGTTCCACAGGGCAATACATTCACTCACTGTACGTGTTCCACAGGGCAATACATTCACTCACTGTACGTGTTCCACAGGGCAATACATTCACTCACTGTACGTGTTCCACAGGGCAATACATTCACTCACTGTACGTGTTCCACAGGACAATACATTTACTCACTGTACGTGTTCCACAGGACAATACATTTACTCACTGTACGTGTTCCACAGGACAATATATTTACTCACTGTACGTGTTCCACAGGACAATATATTCACTCACTGCACGTGTTCCACAGGGCAATACATTTACTCACTGTACGTGTTCCACAGGACAATATATTCACTCACTGTACGTGTTCCACAGGGCAATACATTCACTCACTGTACGTGTTCCACAGGGCAATACATTCACTCACTGTACGTGTTCCACAGGACAATACATTTACTCACTGTACGTGTTCCACAGGGCAATACATTCACTCACTGTACGTGTTCCACAGGGCAATACATTCACTCACTGTACGTGTTCCACAGGGCAATACATTCACTCACTGTACGTGTTCCACAGGACAATATATTTACTCACTGTACGTGTTCCACAGGACAATATATTTACTCACTGCACGTGTTCCACAGGGCAATACATTCACTCACTGTACGTGTTCCACAGGACAATATATTTACTCACTGTACGTGTTCCACAGGACAATACATTCACTCACTGTACGTGTTCCACAGGACAATACATTTACTCACTGCACGTGTTCCACAGGACAATATATTTACTCACTGTACGTGTTCCACAGGACAATACATTTACTCACTGCACGTGTTCCACAGGACAATATATTTACTCACTGTACGTGTTCCACAGGACAATATATTCACTCACTGTACGTGTTCCACAGGACAATACATTCACTCACTGTACGTGTTCCACAGGGCAATACATTCACTCACTGTACGTGTTCCACAGGGCAATACATTCACTCACTGTACGTGTTCCACAGGGCAATACATTCACTCACTGTACGTGTTCCACAGGGCAATACATTCACTCACTGTACGTGTTCCACAGGGCAACATATTCACTCATTCTTCTCTATTAGTAGCTGTAGTTTCTTTCATTAATTGTGTCAACATCGTTAAGTAATGTTTTCAAGATGGCGTCGAGTAATGTGTTCTCCTGCCCTGTTTATGGAATGACATGGATGACCCTTCTTGAAACTGGTTGTCCTGAATTCTGGGTTTAAGGAAAAGAATCCTATTCATATTCAAACCATTGTTCTCTAGTCTTGGGTAGGGCCATAGCCTCTGTACCATGGTGTTCCACTGCTCTCTAGTCTTGGGTGGTGCCATAGCCTCTGTGCCATGGTCTTCCACTGTTCTCTAGTCTTGGGTAGGGCCATAGCCTCTGTACCATGGTCTTCCACTGTTCTCTGGTCCTGGGTAGTGCCATAGCCTCTGCACCATTGTCATCTACTGTTCTCTAGTCTTGGGTGGTGCCATAGCCTCTGTACCATGGTCTTCCACTGTCTTGGGTTAGAGTTCTCTTGCTTGAGAGTACACTCGGGCACGCTATTCTTTTATATTACTCTTTCTCTTGTTTTAAAGTTTTTATAGTTTATATAGGAAATATCTTTAAATGTTGTTACTGTTCTTAAAATATTTTATTCTTCCTTGTTTCCTTTCCTCACTGGGCTATTTTCCTTGTTGAGGCCCCTGGGCTTATAGCATCCTGCTGTTCCAACTAGGATTGAAGCTTAGCAAATAATAATAATAATAATAATAATAATAATAATAATAATAATAATAATAATGATAAATTTATTTACAAGGCCATATAAAGTTTGTGACCATGAATTTATTTATTATAAAATCAGTCATGATGAAAAGTTTTTTTTTCAGAAAACATGGTTACGATTTTGAGTTTATTGAAAAAAGGCATAATTGAAAGCAAGGAAACCAGACTATGCTGTAAAAGAAAAAGAA
>NW_027172005.1:322500-340000 GCF_036898095.1 Palaemon carinicauda
CAAGCAAGAGAACTCTAACCCAAGACAGTGGAAGACCATGGTACAGAGGCTATGGCACTACCCAAGACTAGAGAACAATGGTTTGATTTTGGAGCGTCCTTCTCCTAGAAGAACTGTTTATCATAGCTAAAGAGTCTCTTCTACCCTTACCAATGGGAAAAAAGCCATTGAACAATTAGAGTACAGTAGTTAACCTCTTGGGTGAAGAAGAATTGTTTTGTAATCAGTGTTGTCAGGTGTATGAGGACAGAGGAGAATCTGTAAAGAATATGCCAGACTATTCGGTGTATGTGTAGGCAAAAGTGAAGACATCCGCAGTATGTTATGATAAAAGAGTTGTCTTACAACATTACAGCTCTATAAATAACATTTTTATTTTTCACCTGAGATTATAATTTGCGCCGTTTCCTTTTTCTTTGTTCGTTCTTAACCATCTCCATTTTCCAAACTGTTTTAGGGTTGTGGTGGCCTGGTGGTAGCGTCCTTGCATCGTGATTGCCGGGCTTGGGGTTCGAGTCCCGCTCAGACTCGTTAGTTCCTTTGGTCGCTGCAACCTTACCGGTCTTGTTGAGCTATGGATGGGGGTGTTTTGGGGAGCCTATAGGTCTATCTGCTGATTGCCAGACTGGGGTTCGAGTCCCGCTCAGACTCGTTAGTTCCTTTGGTCGCTGCAAGCTCACCGGTCTTGTGAGCTATGGATGGGGTGTTTTGGGGGAGCCTTTTAGAATGATTTATTGTTAATTTGTTCTCTTCAGTTATTTATTTCCTTATTTCATTTCCTCACTGGGCTATTTTTCCCTATTGGAGCCCTTGGGCTTATAGCATCTTGCTTTTCCTACCAGGGTTGTAGCTTGGCTAGTAATAATAATAATAATAATAATAATAATAATAATAATAATAATAATAATAATAAGTCTTTTTATAGTTTATATACGACATATCTGTTTTGACGTTGTTACTGTTTTTAGAATTACTTATTGTTAATTTGTTCCCATCATTTATTTATTTCCTTATTTAATTTCCTCACTGGGCTATTTTTCCCTATTGGAGCCCTTGGACTTATAGCATCTTGCTTTTCCAACCAGGGTTGTAGCTTGGCTAATAATGATAATAATAATAATAATAATAATAATAATAATAATAAGTCTTTATAGTTTATATACGACATATCTGTTTTGACGTTGTTACTGTTTTTAGAATTATTTATTGTTAATTTGTTCCCATCATTTATTTATTTCCTTATTTAATTTCCTCACTGGGCTATTTTTCCCTATTGGAGCCCTTGTGCTTATAGCATCTTGCTTTTCCAACTAGGGTTGTAGCTTGGCTAGTAATGATGATAATAATAATAATAATAATAATAATAATAATAATAATAATAATAATAATAGTGACGGGTCGCGATGATATCAATCCTTTATGAGCTGGATCCTTCAGAAGTATCCTTCTTGACGTCAAAGGACAGGATGCCACTTCGTCTGGGATTCCAGGGAGACAAACAATACTTTTGACTTGAGTAAATAAAAGAACATTTTATCCTATCGTGAAATCATCTTAAGCAAACATTAGCCGACGTCCTTATGTAGGCTGTATTGTTTAAAAAACCGCAATTTTGATAGGAAATTCTCCGTAAAAATATACGTTCTCAGCCGTATTCCAGTGAAATACAGGCGATCGTAATTTTCACCCTACTCTGTTATTATTTTCTACGGGTTGGTGACCGTAATGTCACTCCTTTACGTCAATAAAGGCCTGTAATTGTTCAGTGGCCACTTTCCTCTTGGTAAGTGTAGAAGAGACTTTTTAGCTATGGTAAACAGCTCTTCTAGGAGAAGGACACTCCAAAATCAAACCATTGTTCTCTAGTCTTGGGTCGTTCCATAGCCTCTGTACCATGGTCTTCCACTGTCTTGGGTTAGAGTTCTCTTGCTTGAGCGTACACTCGGGCACACTGTTCTATCTAGTTTCTCTTCTTGTTTTGTTAAAGTTTTTATAGTTTAGCCTATATAGGAAATATTTATCTTAATGTCGTTACTATTCTTAAAATATTTTATTTTTCTTTATTTCCTTTCCTCACCGGGCTATTTTCCCTGTTGAGGCCCCTGGGCTTATATCATCCTGATTTTCCGACTAGGGTTGTAGCTTAGCATTTAATAATAATAATAATAATAATAATAATAATAGCAGTATCAGCTGAACTCGGCTGAGTCCCTGGTTAGGCTGGAGGAACGTAGAGAGTAGAGGTCCCCTTTTTTGTTTTGTTTCTTGTTGATGTCGGCTACCCCCCAAAATTGGGGGGAGTGCCTTGGTATATGGATGGAATAATAATAATAATAATAATAATAATAATAATAATATATCCGTTCTTAACAGTGTATATCTGTATATCTGCTTGCCCGACAGAAAGGGTAAACTTGTTGAGAAGCTTCTTTTCATTTTTGTTTGCAGCAAATCATAAGTTATTAAAAATTACCATGAAGGACTTTTGTCTGTCTACAAAAATTTGCATTAAAAATGGTTAAACTCTGGCAAAATTTATTCCAGGATTTTTACCGTTTTAAAAACGGATATATTGACGTTAAATAGTAATATTACGGCCACTAACCTGTGAAAGATAATAACGAAGTAAGGTAAAATTACGGTCGCCTGTATTTTACTGAAATAAGGTTGAGAACAGTATATTCTTACAAAGAATTTCAGATAAAAATTACGGTATTTTCTAACAGTGTAGAGAGTAAATACCAAGATAAAGAGATGAAATATAAATGGTCTGCCAAATCAAAGGAGTTGGTGGATCGCCTTTTGAAGGAGAGAAGATTTATGTATATAAGTCTGTAGGGGCAAGTCTTATCCCGTGAATTCCTTATTTGTCAAACATGGGAGATACCAAGTTTTCTTAGTTTGGATGTCTAAAAAATAGAATTAAAATCATGATAAGCTCTAAAATATGTTTCACTCTCAAAGGCAAAATTGCCATCAGAATGGCTACGGGAATATTGACGCGAAAATTAATGGTTTTTGACATAGGCAAAAATCTATTTTTGGGATCGAGCCATGTTGTCCTGATGGATGTTCCTCATTGGCAGCTTTCTACATATTTCTGTGAGTGATATACCAGAGAAATTTTACCTTAGAGGTATCAACAGAGTTCTGACTTCTCGTGCGAATATGGTCACAAACTTTATAAGGCCTTGTAAATAAATTTATCATTATTATTATTATTATTATTATTATTATTATTTGCTAAGCTTCAACCCTAGTTGGAACAGCAGGATGCTATAAGCCCAGGGGCCTCAACAAGGAAAATAGCCCAGTGAGGAAAGGAAACAAGGAAGAATAAAATATTTTAAGAACAGTAACAACATTAAAAAATATTTCCTATATAAACTATAAAAACTTTAAAACAAGGGACGTGTTAATAGAATTAACCTTGTCTCGAAGGATAGGGTAGAGGGAAGGATACTTGGGCAAGAGAGCCGTTACAACTCCCGTTCTCAATATGCTACAACTAACACGTTTCCTGTTGAACAATTCCCTTTTGCAGCGCCATCTTTGTCGTACTCTTGGAGCCGTTACAACTCCCGTTCTCAATGTGCTACAACTAACACGTTTCCTGTTGAACAATTCCCTTTTGCAGCGCCATCTTTGTCGTACTCTTGGAGCCGTTACAACTCCCGTTCTCAATGTGCTACAACTAACACGTTTCCTGTTGAACAATTCCCTTTTGCAGCGCCATCTTTGTCGTACTCTTGGAGCCGTTACAACTCCCGTTCTCAATGTGCTACAACTAACACGTTTCCTGTTGAACAATTCCCTTTTGCAGCGCCATCTTTGTCGTACTCTTG
Source organism: Palaemon carinicauda (assembly GCF_036898095.1). Classification (NCBI taxonomy): domain Eukaryota; kingdom Metazoa; phylum Arthropoda; class Malacostraca; order Decapoda; family Palaemonidae; genus Palaemon; species Palaemon carinicauda. The sequence continues at coordinate 326,346 of NW_027172005.1, forward strand.
GAGCCGTTACAACTCCCGTTCTCAATGTGCTACAACTAACACGTTTCCCGTTGAACAATTCCCTTTTGCAGCGCCATCTTTGTCGTACTCTTGGAGAGTTTTTGCTTTTCTTAGGTTTTTGAGTGTTTTTTTTTTCTTTGGTCATGGATGAGATTCCTTGTAATAACGTTACATCCCGATAGTAAAATGGGGTAGTTTGTAGCGCTACGGCCAACCGTCCTAATTTGCTTATTATCGCTCCGACTGTTATCTTGTATAGAATAAAAACGTTTGGAAATGGTCTACGGATCTTAAATATGTTGTGTAAGGGGGGGTCCTGGGGGGGCGCAGCCCCCCTGGGTAAGGACACGGCTTTTAGCATAGGTTAGGTGGGTTTTTTAAGTTAGCTTCTCCCGCCAAAATCGTTTTTAGAACGACGGCCACAGTTCAGAATATTCCCGTTTTCTACGGGATCTGGCTGTCACCCTACAAAGGCTCCGTAAAATGATAGCATAAAAGTCATTAGAATTTGCTTTTGAAATCTAAATCTAATATAACGGCCAAAAGGACAGGTAATATCGTAATAAGAAGTTTGCTAAATTGGCAGATGAGACATTGAGAAATATTTCCTGAAGATCTATAGCAATAAGGCACCCAAAATGGATACTGTCGTAAAATAAAAATCTAGAAAATTGAGCTGTTTCTAGAGCGTAAAATGCTAGATGCGTCTTTGGTCTTTTATATCATAGTTGTATCATATATCGAAGAGGGATTTTTTATTTCATTAACCCTTTTACCCCCTAAAGGACGTACTGGTACGTTTCACAAAAGCCATCCCTTTACCCCCATGGACGTACCGGTACGTCCTTGCAAAAAAATGCTATACAAATTTTTTTTTCATATTTTTGATAATTTTTTGAGAAAATTCAGGCATTTTCCAAGAGAGACCAACCTGACCTCTCTATGACAAAAATTAAGGCTTTTAGAGCAATTTTAAAAAAATATACTGCAAAATGTGCTGGGAAAATAATAACCCCTTGGGGGTTAAGGGTTGGAAATTTCCAAATAGCCTGGGGGTAAAAGGGTCCAAAATCAAATTGGTTGCCATAATGATAGTATGAGAACAGATTTATGAAGAAGCCAAGGCTAAAGTAATAGAATGAGCATTTCAACCATACCCAAGGTCTCCCCCAGGTGACTACTGGATTGATAATCTGAAAGTTGAGCTCATGGCTATCACTATTATTATTATTATTATTACTATCCAAGCTAAAACCCTAGTTGGAAAAGCAAGATGCTATAAGCCCAGGGGCTCCAACAGGGAAAAATAGCCCAGTGAGGAAAGGAAATAAGGAAATAAATAAATGAAGAGAACAAATTAACAATAAATCATTCTAAAATAAGTAACAACGTCAAAACAGACATGTCATATATAAACTATTAACAACATCAAAAACAAATATGTCATAAATAAACTATAAAAAGACTCATGTCAGCCTCGTCAACATAAAAACATTTGCTCCAACTTTGAACTTTTGAAGTTCTACTGATTCAACTACCCGATTAGGAAGATCATTCCACAACTTGTTAACAGCTGGAATAAAACTTCTAGAGTACTGGGTAGTATTGAGCCTCGTGATGGAGAAGGCCTGGCTATTAGAGTTAGTTACTTTTATTTGCAAAAGGATTATCGGTAGATTCCAAAGCCTCTCAGTATCATTACATTATGTTGATGATTCTGCTGGGCTACGATGTTTATTCCTTTCTGCTGATGAACATACATACATATACCAAAGGCACTTCCCCCAATTTTGGGCGGTAGCCGACATCAACAATGAAACAAAACAAAAAAGGGAATCTCTACTCTCTACGTTCCTGGTACTGCTAGGGTGCCACAGCCCAACCTCCCACATTATCCACCACAGATGAGGCTTCATAATGCTGAATCCCCTACTGCTGCTACCTCCGCGGTCATCTAAGGCACCGGAGGAAGCAGAAGGGCCTACTGGAAATGCGTCACAATCGCTCGCCATTCATTCCAATTTCTAGCACGCTCTCTTGCCTCTCTCATATCTATCCTCCTATCACCCAAAGCTTTCTTCAGTCTCCTTAACAATGCGTGTGAGCTTTACATCTGATGGGGAAAAATCTGACTTATCGAGAGTCATTCAAGCCAATCCTACTTACAATTAAATTCTTTTGTTTTCATGTCTCAATACTTCACCATGAGTTGTTGTTAAACCATATGGGTTGAAACGCTTCCCGGCAGCTACAATTACTGGCTACACCACCACTTGCACTCACTGCACATCCTGTACAATGTATAGAACGCTTTTACAATGCTTCCAGAAGGCTAGATTCTAAAGATACGCCACCGAACCTTCTGGAAGCGTTGTACGTTCTAGCGGCTGTACAGTGAGTGCAAATAGCCTTGTAGCCAGACACTTTTGTGTCCTGACCAAATAGGAGAACAAATCAAATTTGTCTTGGTACAGCCATAATCATCTTTATACATTTCTTCAGGTTATACATTAAGAATTCTTATGATATGAACTTTAATCATTCTAGTAACCAAGAAAAATTAATGAACTTTGCTTCATGCATTGTTGTTAAACCATATGGTTTCTTTTTGTGAACTGTAGCTCTGGGCAGCAAGTTGTCCAGTCTGATGGTTTATGAAAAGGAGCCATGTCTGGTAAAGCATCATTTGCATTTCATAAAAACCTTTTAGGCGAAGGGTTCAAAGCAAGTGGTACAATATCCTCATTTTATTCCTTAACCTGCCATATTGTCACAACAGCGCCTTGTAATGTTCTTTTAAAATCAACTGTGTCCTCACAAAAATCTCAAGTGTCTTCTGCGCAATGTGTGAATCTACCTAGAACTATATCTGGGGACATTTATATTCCAGAGTTTTCTCTTATCTTTTTAAGAACGCTTGATGGGATCTGGATTTCCAGTCTTGGAACCATTGGATAATCAGTATCTTTTTAAGAACGCTTGGTGGGATCTGGATTTCCAGTCTTGGAACCATTGGATAATCAGTATCTTTTTAAGAACGCTTGGTGGGATCTGGATTTCCAGTCTTGGAACCATTGGATAATCAGTATCTTTTTAAGAACGCTTGGTGGGATCTGGATTTCCAGTCTTGGAACCATTGGATAATCAGTATCTTTTTAAGAACGCTTGGTGGGATCTGGATTTCCAGTCTTGGAACCATTGGATAATCAGTATCTTTTTAAGAACGCTTGGTGGGATCTGGATTTCCAGTCTTGGAACCATTGGATAATCAGTAGAGCAATTCAGACCTTGAAACATTTTAATAAGATATTTAATTCTGCCTATTATTGTCAGACCAACAGCCACTTGAAGAGAGATTTCACGCATGATGTGGAACAGTGAACTACACAAATGTCTAAATTATTTATCTGTGAAACATGATGACATTAAGAGTTGAGTAACCCTTCACTTTTTTTCGCAATGTTTTGACATTTTTACCTCATCCTGTTTTTGAATAGATCACATTTATCCCTATTACACCATTTGAAAAAAAACGTTTATGCTTCCTCTGGAATACACTCCGTCATACCATGAGACAATGAGCTTCAAAATACCTAGGTTTGCTATTCGTTATTCCTTCTTCGTGAAAAGGCAGCTGCCTCATTTAGATTGGCTAAATCTTTGTCTGTGTCATCGGTGCCAGGAAAAAATCCCTCAAGGAAAACGTCCCCTGAAGGAAAAAATCCCTCGAGGAAAACGTCTCCTGAAGGAAAAAATCCCTCGAGGAAAACGTCCCCTGAAGGAAAAAATCCCTCGAGGAAAACGTCCCCTGAAGGAAAAAATCCCTCGAGGAAAACGTCCCCTGAAGGAAAAATCCCTCGAGGAAAACGTCCCCTGAAGGAAAAAATCCCTCAAGGAAAACGTCCCCTGAAGGAAAAAATCCCTCGAGGAAAACATCCCCTGAAGGAAAAAATCCCTCGAGGAAAACGTCCCCTGAAGGTAAAAATCCCTCGAGGAAAACGTCCCCTGAAGGAAAAAATCCCTCGAGGAAAACGTCCCCTGAAGGAAAAAATCCCTCGAGGAAAACGTCCCCTGAAGGAAAAAATCCCTCGAGGAAAACGTCCCCTGAAGGAGAAAATCCCTCGAGGAAAACGTCCCCTGGAGGAAAAAATCCCTCGAGGAAAACGTCCCCTGGAGGAAAAAATCCCTCGAGGAAAACGTCCCCTGGAGGAAAAAATCCCTCGAGGAAAACGTCCCCTGGAGGAAAAAATCCCTCGAGGAAAACGTTCCCTGGAGGAAAAAATCCCTCGTGGAAAACGTCCCCTGGAGGAAAAAATCCCTCGTGGAAAACGTCCCCTGGAGGAAAAAATCCCTCGTGGAAAACGTCCCCTGAAGGAAAAAATCGCTCGAGGAAAACGTCCCTTGGAGGAAAAAATCCCTCGAGGAAAACGTCCCCTGAAGGAAAAAATCCCTCGAGGAAAACGTCCCCTGGAGGAAAAAAATCCCTTTTTATTTTTGGGGAATTTTCTTATATATATTTGTGGACGAGCTATTGAAAATATAGTCAGTACTATACCTTTGGATTTCCTAGTTCAAAATCACTCCTATTGTCCTTTTAATTTCCTTATTTCTGCATAGTCTGGGGGCAAGTATTAAGAAATGGGCTCCGGGGGTTTTTTAGTATTCAAATATGGGAGAGGTCTCTTTTTCGTTTTTTGTGCTGATTATGAATATGATGGGTGATAAGCTCAACGGCTGTTAGGAAGGCCAAAATCAAGATGGCCACATAATTATTATTATTATTACTTGCTAGGCTACAACCCTAGTTGGAAGAGCAGAATGCTATAAGCTCAGAGGCTCCAACAGGGAAAATAGCCCAGTGAGGAAAGGAATCAAGGGAAAATATATCTTACGAACCGTAACAACATTGAAATAAATATTTTTTAAATAAACTATAAAAACTTTAACAAAACAAGAGGAAGAGAAATAAGATAGAATAGTGTGCCCGAGTGTACCCTCAAGCAAGAGAACTCTAATCCAAGACAGTGGAAGACCATGGTACAGAGGCTATGACACTACCCAAGACTAGAGAACAATGATTTGATTTTGGAGTATCCTTCTCCTAGAAGAGCTGCTGACCATAGCTAAAGAGTTTCTTCTACTGATGGTGCAGAGGTCATAATACAGAGGTCTAGAAGTGTTGTATTGGAATGTGATTAACGAATTAAGATTATGATGAGCTCAAATATAGATTGGTTTGGAAGCCATTATGGCAACCATATTGGCAGCTGAAGTCTTGATCATGATATAGTAAATTTTTTTTTCTACATTGCTTTTAGAGGTATTATTACTAAACGTTCACCAATAAAAGGGTATGCAATAATGGTCAAGGATGATCTATGTATCTGAGAGGTTGAGGTCAGTGACGTCAACGGGAAAGGTCACTGGATTCAAAGGTCAAAGTTCAAATTTCAAAATTTCTTGGTCCAGTTATTGTATGATAATTATGCAAATTTTAAACATTTTAAAAGAATATTATTGAGTCTATCACCATTTTGATTCTTTTTCTAGAGACTGAAACTAGGAAAACGAGACATATACCATGCTTACATATACTGAAGGAAACTGCAGAATGAAACTTGCCACCACACAATTTTTAAAAACTGGAAAAGAATCTGTTAAAAAATGCTTTAATGACATAAAATTTGAAAAGATGTATTTTTTCAGTTACAGGTTTGATGAAAATTTCTTATAGATTGCCTCCGATCCGAAGAGAAAACATCTTTAGATAGTTTTATGTGTCTTCAGTCACACTCTTCAGGGGCATTTGTTGTGAATCCAACTGCTTTCTATGTGTCTTCAGTCACACTCTTCAGGGGCATTTGTTGTGAATCCAACTGATGGTAGTTACAATAAACTTATACAACATATTTTAAATCACTTCACTTCACTTCACTTCCACTCCCAGGTAGGCTTTCAGCCTGTCAGTGGAATCAGTTGTCTTCTCCACTCAATTCTGTTTTCAAAAATTCCCTCTCTTCTCAGCTGTTCAATTGTTGGCATGTTGTTCTTTGTCAGAATCTCTTCAATTCCATGCCTCCAGCGTTTACGTGGTCTACCTCTTGATCTCCTCCCACCAGGCGTCCAGTCCCACCTCCTCCTTGCAATTCTATTTCCATATTTTAAATAGTTCTGCTTAATAAGAAGTTACTTTGTAACTGAAGAAGCTTCAGCAAACAGTTTAAAAGGTAAAAATGGTAAATGGCATAGAAGATAGCTAGGTTGGTAGCATCGCAGGCTTCTGTTTCAGAGGTCCCGAGTTCGCGCCCCCGCCAGGACGTGGATACTGTGAGACCTTCTACCGGGGGGGGGGGGGGGGGGTACTCCCCATGGTGGCGCCTGGGGGGGAGGTTAGAAGAGGCTAGTGATAGTCCCTGCTGGCTTATGGTCGCCCGAGCAGAATGATATAGATGCTCTGAGTGGAGACCTAAAACCTGCAACTTTTAACTTTAAAATGTTACCAGTTGATTACCATAAGCAAGTTTATGATAAGCTACAAAAAATGTACTTTGAGATTATCCCAAGAAAAAAAATACAAATAAGAAGACACTTCGCATAGTAGCGACTGATAACGCAGGAGAAAAAAAATAATTTGAACAAGGCTGTGCAGTCGAGTAAAACTGAAAAATTATATGTCAGACTTAATGCTGTGGTTAAACCCAATGGATACTACCGCTAGAGAGTTATGGGGTCCTTTGACTGACCAGAGAGTACAACATTGGATCCTTCTCTCTGGTTACGGTTCATTTTCACTTTGCTTACACATACACCGAATAATCTGGCCTGTTCTTTATAGATTCTCTTGTGTCCTCATACACCTGACAATGCTGAGATTACCAAACATTCTTCATCCAAGTAGTTAACTACTGTACTCTAATTGTTCAGTGGCTACTTTCCTCTTGGTAAGGGTAGAAGGGACTCTTTAGCTATGGTAAGCAGCTCTTCTAGGAGAAGGACACTCCAAAATCAAACCATTGTTCTCTATTCTTAGGTAGTGCCATAGCCTCTGTACCATGGTCTTCCACTGTCTTGGGTTAGAGTTCTCTTGCTTGAGGATACACTTGGGCACACTATTCTATCTGGTTTCTCTTTTTCTAGTTTTGTTAAAGTTTTCATAGTTTATATAGGAAATATTTATTTAAATATCATTGATCTTAAGATATATTATTTTTCCTTGTTTCCTTTCCACATTGAGCTATTTTCTCTGTTGGGGCCCCTGGGCTTATAGCATCCTGCTTTTCCAACTAGGGTTGTAGCTTAGCAAGTAAAGATAATAATAATAATAATAATAATAATAATAATAATAATAATAATAATAATAATAATAATAATGCAATAGATGTCACGTGCCACATGCAATCAATGTCGTTAAGAAAGAGACAGCTAAAGATGATAGTGGTAAAGTAGATACTAATATTGCCCATACTGCCTCTACAACTGAATTCATTGAATCATTAACATAAGCTTTAGATGAGGGGAAGATTTTTGATATGCGAACTTTGGAAGCCACATCTAAGCCCCTTTGGCTTGGCTGATGATGTCAGTGAAGGCAAAAGGATGAATCGAAAGCAACTCGAGAATTTCATAGAGTTATCAGCGGACGGCATTGAGATGAATCATCGTAAATGAGTGATTGAACCACTGTGTCAGTTAAAAGTATGAATGATGCTTTCTTAGAAAATATTGAATATGAAACTGATGACACGGTTCTAGGAAAATATCCCCCCGAGGAAAAATCCCCCAGGGAAAATATCCCCCCGAGGAAAAATCCCCCAGGGAAAATATCCCCCCAGCAATAATTCCCCTCAGGAAAAAATCCCCCAAAGGTAAAAAATAAAAACATGTATCATTAAAGTAATATATTATATTTTCATACAACAAATTAAAATATCATTAAAGTAATATATTATATTTTCATACAACAAATTAAAATATTCAAGTAATATATTATATTTTCATACAACAAATTAAAATATCATTAAAGTAATATATTATATTTTCATAAAACAAATTAAAATATCATTAAAGTAATATATTATATTTTCATACAACAAATTAAAATATCATTAAAGTAATATATTATATTTTCATAAAACAAATTAAAATATCATTTAAGTAATATATTATATTTTCATACAACAAATTAAAATATCATTAAAGTTATATATAATATTTTCATACAACAAATTAAAATATCATTAAAGTAATATATTTTCATAAAACAAATTAAAATATCATTTAAGTAATATATTATATTTTCATACAACAAATTAAAATATCATTAAAGTTATATATAATATTTTCATACAACAAATTAAAATATCATTAAAGTAATATATTATATTTTCATAAAACAAATTAAAATATCATTAAAATAATATATCATATTTTCATACAACAAATTAAAATATCATTAAAGTAATATATTATATTTTCATACAACAAATTAAAATATCATTAAACTAATATATTATATTTTCATACAACAAATTAAAAAAAAGTCGATATATAAAACAAAATGACAACATAATCTATAATGTAATTAAGCATGATTCAAAACCTAAGATTAAAAGCTAAAAGGTTAAGAGTTTGTCAATTACTATTAATTTAGAAACTAAGATTAAAAAGCTATTCCTTTAAAAAAAAAAAAAAACTACAATTGAACGATTTTCCAAATCATCTATAACATTTTTAATCCGTAGAGCAGTGTTCTTATATGCTTCATCAGCACTTGAGGATGAACAGCAAGGAACTGAGTGACATAAATTTCCTATAAAGCCTATTTTTTTCATATACAGTGTATGAAAGTCCAAATGTTAGAATGGAAACAACCAATAAAGCAAAACTTCGATGCCAACCTTCCACTGCATTATTCACTCCTGAATAATCAGCTCTTCTAGGAGGACACTCCAAAATCAAACCATTGTTCTCTAGTCTTGGGTAGTGCCATAGCCTCTGTACCATGGTCTTACACTGCCTTGGGTTAGAGTTCTCTTGCTTGAGGGTACACTCGGGCACACTATTCTATCTGGTTTCTCTTTCTCTTGTTCTGTTAAATTTTTTATAGGTTATATAGGAGATATTTATTTTAATATTGCTCTTCCAGGAGGACACTCCAAAATCAAACCATTGTTCTCTAGTCTTGGGTAGTGCCATAGCCTCTGTACCATGGTCTTCCACTGCCTTGGGTTAGAGTTCTCTTGCTTGAGGGTACACTCGGGCACACTATTCTATCTGGTTTCTCTTCCTCTTGTTCTGTTAAAGTTTTTATAGTTTAAATAGGAAATATTTATTTGAATATTGTTATTATTCCTAAAATATTTTATTTTTCCTTATTTCCTTTCTTCACTGGGCTATTTTCCCTGTTGGGGCCCCTGGGCTTATAGCATCATCCTGCTTTTCCAACTAGGGTTGTAGCTTAGCATTTAATAATAATAAAAATAAAAATACATACTCCAAACACTTACGTCAAATCTTGCGGGTCTCCTGAATCTTCGAGTTGCCCTGCCGATATAAGCATCTTCAAAATAATCCAGTACCTCATTTGATTCTTCAGGTGAATATTCCGCAATGACCTCAAAAGCTTCAGCTACATTATCTGGTATATCCTGAATCTTTCTGTAAATATTCTGGCTAAAGTGGAAGAATCGCCCTTTGATTTCCGTATAAGGAAATACTATTATGATGGTATTCATCAAAGCCTCTTTTACAAAATCTACCATAATTCCATTAAATTAACCATCTCATCAGTATTTTGAGGCACAGGAAGTGAATTGTGGTGGCTTCGTTGTCTACACTGTCGAAGGTTTCTTCTCAAATGGGTTACTGTCGGAAGACTTGCTGAAATACTTTTCATCTTTCATCCATTTGTCGAGGAGTCTCTTGTATATCTCCAGCTCTTCTCTTCATGTCTTGCAGTGCTTTAATATTTTCTATTCGGTTCACATTTAGGCCATGTGTATGCTCATTCAATTTACTGAGTACTTCATTGTCTTTCACTTTTACTTTGGCTTTGCTTTGTGACCTCGAACGCCGTAATTCACACTCATAAGATATATTGTTGGCCAATTCCTTTTTGGTTTCAGATAAACATAGCCTTCATAAACTATTTTCCTTCCACCTCTGTTAGAGCTAATGAATTCCATTGGGTTAAGGATTTTATATATTTTCAGACATAAATACAGTGGTAAGATATGGCGAAGAGTTCGCTTGGAAGTATCTTTGCTAACAGACTGATAAGATAAGGCTGGAAAAGAAGCCATAACACAGAAAACTAATGAGAGAGTTTTAAAGTTTCCTAACTGAAGTATTTAACGTAAGATGAGTTATTTCACGTTTTAAACAAGTTCTATTCTGAAGTAGTTTGTTTTTATTTCCCCTGGTTTAAAAGTCTCCAGATGAAAGTTTTTTCAAGTATTTAAAGGAAACCGTTTGCATAAACGAGCAATCTACTCTTTTAAACCCTCAATATTCTTCGATTTTATTTCCTTTTAATTTCCCTATTGAAAGCTTTTGCTTGTATATATACATTTAAATTTGGTGTTGGGGAATTTTTTCCTCCGGGGTGTTATTACTGGGGGGATTTTGCCATGGGGGATATTTTCCTTGGGGAATTTTTTCCTCGGGGGATTTTTTCTTCGGGGATTTTTCCTCGGGGGATTTTTTCTTTGGAGGATTTTATCCTCGGGGGATTTTTCCTTGGGGGATTTTTTCTTTGGAGGATTTTTTCCTCGGGGGATTTTTCCTTGGGGGATTTTTTCTTTGGAGGATTTTTTCCTCGGGGGATTTTTCTTCATCGGGGATTTTTGGGGATTTTTTCCTCTGGGATTTTATCTTCGGGGGATTTTTTCCTCCGGGGTGTTATTGCTGGAGGGATTTTTTCCATGAGAGATTTTTTCCTCGGGGGATTTTTTCTACGGGGGATTTTTTCTTTGGAGGATTTTTGGGGATTTTTTCCTCGGGGATTTTATCTTCTGGGGATTTTTTCCTCCGGGGTGTTATTGCTGGAGGGATTTTTTCCATGAGAGATTTTTTCCTCGGGGGATTTTTTCTTCGGGGGATTTTTTCCTCGGGGATTTTATCTTCGGGGGATTTTTTCCTCCGGGGTGTTATTGCTGGAGGGATTTTTTTCATGAGAGATTTTTTCCTCGGGGGATTTTTTCTTCGGGGGATTTTTTCTTTGGAGGATTTTTGGGGATTTTTTCCTCGGGGATTTTATCTTCTGGGAATTTTTTCTCCGGGGTGTTATTGCTGGGGCCATTTTTTCCATGGGAGATTTTTTCCTCGGGGGATTTTTTCTTCGGGGGATTTTTTCTTCGGGGGATTTTTTACTCCTTATAAATGTAAAATTTTCAATATCAGTTATAATTGTTTACATTATTATTATTATTATTATTATTATTATTATTATTACTTGCTAAGCTACAACCCTAGTTGGAAAAGCAAGATGCTTTAAGCCCAAGGGCCCCAATAGGGAAATATACCCCAGTGAGGATAGGAAATAAGGAAATAAATAAATGATGCTATCCACGATTAAGTTTATCCGTATAACTCTGAACTTACTTATCGTTATTACACTTTTTAAGACATTTTAGTTGGAGTAAGACTATCATCATCACCATGTTAGCATAATCACACATTTTAATTCAATTTATTACAGATTTTGATTATGATTTAAGGTAGCCTACTACCGTAACATTTTGGGTAGGCCTAGTCGTGGTCTACACTCGCCAACCTATTGAATTCTGGGGTGACAATTCTTCTAGAGGTTCAGTCATTTATTCATTGATTCCTATCGACATTCTAGAATGAAATTTAGGTTTTCAAAAGAATAAATACTATACTACGTTCCTCAAAGTAGCATTTATTTAGATAACCAAGTAAAATAATAAGATTTCCACACTTGAACTCGCCAAGTAGGCCTTTCAGTAGAATTTATTTAAATAACCAAGTAAAATGATAAGATTTCCACACTTGAGCTCGCCAAGTAGGCGTACCATAATTGCAGTATTGAGAACTATAAATGAATTTTGATATATACGAAAGAGGCTACTTGTACATTATTGTTCCGTCGGTACAAATATTTTTTTTTATTCTTTTATTTTTTGAGTCTCATGGACAATGTTTCGTTAATCCTTTTTTAAGTAGCCTATAATTCTAGTCAATTTTGTATATAAATTTATCTGTTCACATGATTTTTTAATCTTGATATAGGGGTGTGGTACTTCAGCTGATTAACCCTTTTACCCCCAGGTTCATTGGAAATTTCCAACCCTTAACCCCCAGGGAGTTATTTTTTTCCCAGCACATTTTGCAGTATACTTTTTTTAAATTGCTCTAACAACCTTAATTTTTGTCATAGAGAGATCAGATTTGTCTCATTCTCTTGGAAAATGCCTGAATTTACTCAAAAAATTATCAAAAATATGAAAAAAAAACATTTTATAGCATTTTTTGCGAGGACGTACTGGTACGTCCAAGGGGGTAAAGGGATGAGTTTTGTGAAACGTACCAGTATGTCCTTTTGGGGTAAAAGGGTTAAACCAGGAAGATATATTTATCCTTCCTAACGCCTTGAACGGGTTTCTGGCTGGCTGTCTGGCTCGGTTAACGGTTTCTGAATCTATCTATTTACTGCATCTCTATAAAAGTCTTCAGATATGGGGATTTATCCCTACATTTGGGAATTTATCCCTAGATTTGGAGATTTTTGAATGACTGATGACGATATTCTCTACATATTTCTATAAAGAAGAAACAGAGATGAGTAAACCTTTATATTATTGCAATTAGTTTACTTAGAATTACATGAAGTATAAGTGAGTCATTTTTATATTAGTAAGACATACATGATCAGAAGAAAAGACATTTCTGAAAATGGGGATTTTTGTGTGGTTTTGGGGATTTTTCATACATGATCAGAAGAAAATACATTTCTGGAAATGGGGATTTTTGTGTGGTTTTGGGGATGTTTCATACATGATCAGAAGAAAATACATTTCTGGAAATGGGGATTTTTGTGTGGTTTTGGGGATTTTTCATACATGATCAGAAGAAAATACATTTCTGGAAATGGGGATTTTTGTGTGGTTTTGGGGATGTTTCATACATGATCAGAAGAAAATACATTTCTGGAAATGGGGATTTTTGTGTGGTTTTGGGGATGTTTCATACATGATCAGAAGAAAATACATTTCTGGAAATGGGAATTTTTGTGTGGTTTTGGGGATTTTTCATCATGAGTTTTAGGGATATTTAGACTAACCCATCTGGCAACACTGCTATTGGAGTCTTCAGTCAAGGATGATGGCATCGATATGTTTCGAAAGACGTTCTATTCTCCGAAGTGGAAAGTGAGATGCTGTTGTTATTCGAGGCACACAAATATAATCCTGTAAAATGAAATAATGCGGATACTATTAGTTTTATTATTACTAGGTAAATAAAACCCTATTTGGAAAAGCAGAACTTCAAAAGTTCAAAGTTGGAGCAAATGCTTTTTTGTTGACCAGGCGGACATGAGTCTTTTTATAGTTTATATATGACATATTTGTTTTTTGAAGTTGTTAATAGTTTATATATGACATATCTCTTTTGACATTACTTTTTTTTAGAAT
>NW_027172005.1:350000-370000 GCF_036898095.1 Palaemon carinicauda
TTATTATTATTATTATTATTATTACTTACCAAGCTACAACCCTAGTTGGAAAAGCAGGATGCTTTAAGCCCAGGGGCCCCAATAGGGAAAATAGCCCAGTGAGGAAGGAAAAAAAGGGGAAAATAAAATATTCTAAGAACGGTAACAACATTAAAACAAATATTTCCTTTATAAACTATAAGAAAATTTAACAAAACAAGAGGAAGATGAATTAGATAGATGTGTACCCTAAAGCAAGAGAACTCTGATAATAGTGATAACGGTAGTATTATTATTTATAATAATAATAATAATAATAATAATAATAATAATAATAATAATAATAATAATAATAATGATAATCTCTTCTTCTAATCAATGCTATTGATAATATTATGTAGTAGGCTATAACTGAGTATATTATGTAGTAGGCTATAACTGAGTATATTATTAGTAGGCTATAACTGAGTATATTATGTAGTAGGCTATAACTCAGTATATTATGTAGTAGGCTATAACTGTTTACCAACAGGCAAACTAAAACCAAATTGGGAACCTTATTTCATTATTATTAATGTACAGTAGATATCGCGAAAAATTGCTAGAAGGAATTATGATAGAAGGATGTATAGATTCTGAGCTTTATAAGGTTTGGCGCTGAGCCCGAGGTTGCCATTCACCTCTGAGGTTCAACTAAGGAGATCCTTCTGTTACTCCAAGACGTTAAACTTCAAAGAGGTAGGATGTAGGGGTGGGGGAGGGGGACAGGAAGGAGGAGAAAGGAAGTGGCGAAGACTATAACTTTAAATGCCTGCAGTACTCCACACGAAGTAAACAGAATGAAGTCATGGTTTAAGTATCTCTCTCTCTCTCTCTCTCTCTCTCTCTCTCTCTCTCTCTCTCTCTCTCTCTCTCTCTCTCTCATACAAAGAGGTTTCTTTTTTTCGTATTTACTCTTGTCTACGTCTCTCTTCAACCGAACGAATACTGAAAACTGAATCGCAAAATAACAAGTCTGAATTGAAGAGATATCCCTGGAAGAGGTTTACACTTTGGGGGGCAGTCTGACACCACACTCATGGAACTAGCACATTCAATGTGGCAGATTCACGTTCGCTTTTCTAAAATAACGCCTATAAGACTATATTATTATTATTATTATTACTTGCTAAGCTACAACCCTAGTTGGAAAAGCAGGATGCTATAAGCCCAGGGGCTCCAACAGGGAAAATAGCCCAGTGAGGAAAGGAAAGAAGGAAAAATAAAATATCTCAAGAACAGTAACAACAATTAAATATTTCCAATATAAACTAAAAAAAAACTTTAATAAAACAAGAGAAAGAGAAATTAGATAGAATAGTGTGCCCGAGTGTACCCTCAAGCAAAGGAACTCTAAGCCAAGACAGTGGAAGACCATGGTACAGAGGCTATGGCACTAACCAAGACTAGAGAACAATGGTTTGATTTTGGAGCATCCTTCTCCTAGAAGAGCTGCTTATCATAGCTAAAGAGTCTCTTCTACCCTTACCAAGGGGAAAAAAGCCATTGAACAATTAGAGTACAGTAGTTAACCTCTTGGGTGAAGAAGAATTGTTTTGTAATCAGTGTTGTCAGGTGTATGAGGACAGAGGAGCATCTGTAAAGAATATGCCAGACTATTCGGTGTATGTGTAGGCTAAAGTGAAGGCATCCGCAGTACTTTTGTGATGCAAGAGTTGTCTTACAACATTACCGCTCTATAAATAACATTTTATTTTTCACCTGAGATTATAATTTGCGCAGTTTCCTTTTTCTTTGTTCGTTCTGAACCCTCTCCATTTACCAAACTGTTTTAGGGTTGTGGTGGCCTGGTGGTAGCGTCCTTGCATCGTGATTGCCGGGCTGGGGTTCGAGTCTCGCTCAGACTCGTTAGTTCCTTTGGTCGCTGCAACCTCACCGGTCTTGTGAGCTATGGATGTGGGGTGTTTTGGGGGAGCCTATAGGTCTACCTGCTGAGTCATCAGCAGCCATTGCCTGACCCTCCTTGGTCCTAGCTTGGATGGAGAGGGGGGCTGGGGAGCTGATCATATGTATATATGGTCAGTCTCTAGGGCATTGTCCTTCTTGATAGGGCAATGTCACCGTCCCTTGCCTCTGCCATTCATGAGCGGCCTTTAACCCTTTAAGACCGTTAATTCTTACAAGTCTATTTCATACACAATTAACCCTTTTACCCCAAAAATTACGTACTGGTACGTTTCACAAAAGCCATCCCTTTACCCCCACGGTACGTCCATGCAAAAAAATGCTATAAAAATTATTTTTTTCATATTTTTGATACTTTTTTTGAAAAAATTCCGGCATTTTCCAAGAGAATGAGACCAACCTGACCTCTCTATGACAAAAATTAAGGCTGTTAGAGCAATTTAGAAAAAATATACTGCAAAATGTGCTGGGAAAAAAATAACCCCCTGGGGGTTAAGGGTTGGAAATTTCCAAATTGCCTGGGGGTTAAAGGGTTAACATGGCTGAAAGCCTAATAGTACAGTATTATCATAGGTAACGTCATTATTCCTAGTATTATTCTTATCAACATAAGGATAATATCTATTATAGATAATAATCATTACATATTGCTTTAAATCGCAAATGGAGAGCAAAGGGTGAACTGCAAAAGATATTATTATTATCATTATTATTATTATTATTAATACTATCCAAGCTAAAACCCTAGTTGGAAAAGCAAGATGCTATAAGCCCAGGGGCTCCAACAGGGAAAAATAGCCCAGTGAGGAAAGGAAATAAGGAAACAAATAAAAGAAGAGAACAAATTAACAATAAATCATTCTAAAATAAGTAACAACGTCAAAACAGATATGTCCTATATAAACTATTAACAACATCAAAAACAAATATGTCATAAATAAACTATAAAAAGACTCATGTCCGCCTGGTCAACTAAAAAGCATTTGCTCCAACTTTGAACTTTTGAAGTTCTACTGATTCAACTACCCGATTAGGAAGATCATTCCACAACTTGGTAACAGCTGGAATAAAACTTCTAGAGATAATGGGATAACTAATAAAAAAAGGACAAAAGCCTAAAACGAATTTGAAGTATAACATGGAACATCATGATCAAATTAGAACATCATGATCAATATGGAACATCATGATCAAATTAGAACATCATGATCAATATGGAACATCATGATCAAATTAGAACATCATGATCAATATGGAACATCATGATCAAATTAGAACATCATGATCAATATGGAACATCATGATCAAATTAGAACATTATGATCAATATGGAACATCATGGTCAAATTAGAACATCATGATCAATATGGAACATCATGATCAAATTAGAACATCATGATCAATATGGAACATCATGATCAAATTAGAACATCATGATCAATATGGAACATCATGATCAAATTAGAACATCATGATCAAATTAGAACATTATGATCAATATGGAACATCATGGTCAAATTAGAACATCATGATCAATATGGAACATCATGGTCAAATTAGAACATCATGATCAAACTAGAACATCGTGATCAACATAGAACATCATGATCAAATTAGAACATTATGATCAACATGGAACATCATGATCAACAGGGAACATCATGATCAAATTAGAACATCATGATCAAATTAGAACATCATGATCAATATGGAACATCATGATCAAATTAGAACATTATGATCAACATAGAACATCATGATCAAATTAGAACATCATGATCAATATGGAACATCATGATCAATTTAGAACATCATGATCAACAGGGAACATCATGATCAATTTAGAACATCATGATCAACAGGGAACATCATGATCAAATTAGAATATCATGATCAATATAGAACATCATGATCAAATTAGAACATCATGATCAAATTAGAACATCATGATCAATATGGAACATCATGATCAAATTAGAACATCGTGATCAATATGGAACATCATGATCAAATTAGAACATCATGATCAAATTAGAACATCATGATCAATATAGAACATCATGATCAAATTAGAACACCATGATCACATTAGAACATCATGATCAATATGGAACATCATGATCAAATTAGAACACCATGATCAAATTAGAACATCATGATCAAATTAAAACATCATGATCAATATGGAACATCATGATCAAATTAGAACATTATGATCAACATAGAACATCATGATCAAATTAGAACATCATGATCAATATGGAACATCATGATCAAATTAGAACATCATGATCAAATTAGAACATCATGATCAACATGGAACATCATGATCAAATTAGAACATTATGATCAACATGGAACATCATGATCAATTTAGAACATCATGATCAACAGGGAACATCATGATCAAATTAGAATATCATGATCAATATAGAACATCATGATCAAATTAGAACATCGTGATCAATATGGAACATCATGATCAAATTAGAACATCATGATCAATATGGAACATCATGATCAAATTAGAACATCATGATCAATATAGAACATCATGATCAAATTAGAACATCATGATCAAACTAGAACATCATGATCAAATTAGAAGATCATGATCAAACTAGAACATCATGATCAAATTTGAACATCATGATCAACATGGAACATCATGATCAACATAGAACATCATGATCAAATTAGAACATCATGATCAACATAGAACATCATGATCAAATTAGAACATCATGATCAACATGGAACATCATGATCAAAGTAGAACATCGTGAGCAATATAATCATGATCAAGCTGAGTGTTGTAGTTTGTGGGTGAGAAATCCTTCAAAGGAAAGGATTTCTAGGAGTAAGTGAGTGGCTCAAAGGACTAGAATTACGCACAATGGACGCTCCTTTTCCTATTTACGCAGCGAAGGACGTTCTCAGAAGTATGTAAAAGGAAAGACGGGTAAAATAACACAGCCACCAGAAAAATTCCAAAATGATGGCCTGATTAAAGAAATGTATGAATGAGTCTCCTTATATCTTATTTAAAATATTGACAAAGATATAATTATTTGAGATATTTTACAAAAAAATATACTTTCCCAAATCTCTATTTTCTCTGTTGTGGAATGATCTTCCTAATCAGGTAGTTGAATCAGTAGAACTTCAAAAGTTCAAATTTACAGCAAATGTTTTTTATGTTGAACAGGTTGACATAAGTATTTTTATAGTTTATATACGACATATCTGTTTTGACGTTGTTACTGTTTTTAGAATGATTTATTGTTAATTTGTTCCCATCATTTATTTATTTCCTTATTTCATTTCCTCACTGGGCTATTTTTCTCTATTGGAGCCCTTGGGCTTATAGCATCTTGCTTTTCCTACCAGGGTTGTAGCTTGGCTAATAATAATAATAATAATAATAATAATAATAATAATAATAATAAGTCTTTTTATAGTTTATATACGGCATATCTGTTTTGACGTTGTTACTGTTTTTAGAATTATTTATTGTTAATTTGTTCGCATCATTTATTTATTTCCTTATTTCATTTCCTCACTGGGCTATTTTTCCCTATTGGAGCCCTTGGGCTTATAGCATCTTGCTTTTCCTACCAGGGTTGTAGCTTGGCTAATAATAATAATAATAATAATAATAATAATAATAATAATAATAATAATAATAATAAGTCTTTTTATAGTTTATATACGACATATCTGTTTTGACGTTGTTACGGTTTTTAGAATTATTTATTGTTAATTTGTTCCCATCATTTATTTATTTCCTTATTTCATTTCCTCACTGGGCTATTTTTCCCTATTGGAGCCCTTGGGCTTATAGCATCTTGCTTTTCCAACCAGGGTTGTAGCTTGGCTAGTAATGATAATAATAATAATAATAATGATAATAATAATAATAATAATAATAATAAGTCTTTTTATAGTTTATATACGACATATCTGTTTTGACGTTGTTACGGTTTTTAGAATGATTTATTGTTAATTTGTTCCCATCATTTATTTATTTCCTTATTTCATTTCCTCACTGGGCTATTTTTCCCTATTGGAGCCCTTGGGCTTATAGCATCTTGCTTTTCCAACCAGGGTTGTAGCTTGGCTAGATAATAATAATAATAATAAGTCTTTTTATAGTTTATATACGACATATCTGTTTTGACGTTGTTACGGTTTTTAGAATGATTTATTGTTAATTTGTTCCCATCATTTATTTATTTCCTTATTTCATTTCCTCACTGGGCTATTTTTCCCTATTGGAGCCCTTGGGCTTATAGCATCTTGCTTTTCCAACCAGGGTTGTAGCTTGGCTAATAATAATAATAATCATAATAATAATAATAAGTCTTTTTATAGTTTATATACGACATATCTGTTTTGACGTTGTTACTGTTTTTAGAGTTATTTATTGTTAATTTGTTCTCATCATTTATCTATTTCCTTATTTCATTTCCTCACTGGGCTATTTTTCCCTATTGGAGCCCTTGGACTTATAGCATCTTGCTTTTCCAACCAGGGTTGTAGCTTGGCTAGTAATAATAATAATAATAATAATAATAATGATAATGATAATGATAATGATAATGATAATAATAATCATTATGAACAAACTAATAATAATAATAATAATAATAATAATAGTGACGGGTCGCGATGACATCAATCCTATATGAGCTGGATCCTTCAGAAGTATCCTTCTTGACGTCAAAGGACAGGATGCCACTTCGTCTGGGATTCCAGGGAGACAAACAATACTTTTGACTTGAGTAAATAAAAGAACGTTTTATCCTATCGTGAAATCATCTTAAGCAAACATTAGCCGACGTCCTTATGTAGGCTGTATTGTTTAAAAAACCGCAATTTTGATAGGAAATTCTCCGTAAAAATATACGTTCTCAGCCGTATTCCAGTGAAATACAGGCGATCGTAATTTTTACCCTACTCTGTTATCATTTTCTACGGGTTGGTGACCGTAATATCACTCCTTTGCGTCAATAAAGGCCTGTAATTGTTCAGTGGCTACTTTCCTCTTGGTAAGTGTAGAAGAGACTCTTTAGCTATGGTAAACAGCTCTTCTAGGAGAAGGACACTCCAAAATCAAACCATCGTTCTCTAGTCTTGGGTAGTTCCATAGCCTCTGTACCATGGTCTTCCACTGTCTTGGGTTAGAGTTCTCTTGCTTGAGCGTACACTCGGACACACTGTTCTATCTAGTTTCTCTTCTTGTTTTGTTAAAGTTTTTATAGTTTAGCCTATATAGGAAATATTTATCTTAATGTCGTTACTATTCTTAAAATATTTTATTTTTCTTTATTTCCTTTCCTCACCGGGCTATTTTCCCTGTTGAGGCCCCTGGGCTTATATCATCCTGATTTTCCAACTAGGGTTGTAGCTTAGCATTTAATAATAATAATAATAATAATAATAATAGCAGTATCAGCTGAACTCGGCTGAGTCCCTGGTTAGGCTGGAGGAACGTAGAGAGTAGAGGTCCCCTTTTTTGTTTTGTTTCTTGTTGATGTCGGCTACCCCCCAAAATTGGGGGGAGTGCCTTGGTATATGGATGGAATAATAATAATAATAATAATAATAATAATAATAATAATAATAATATATCCGTTCTTAACAGCGTATATCTGTATATCGGCTTGCCCGACAGAAAGGGTAAACTTGTAGAGAAGCCTCTTTTAATTTTTGTTTGTAGCAAATCATAAGTTATTAAAAATTACCATGAAGGACTTTTGTCTGTCTACAAAAATTTGCATTAGAAATGGTTAAACTCTGGCAAAATTTATTCCAGGATTTTTACCGTTTTAAAAACGGATATATTGACGTTAAATAGTGATATTACAGCCACTAACCTGTAAAAGATAATAACAAAGTAAGGTAAAATTACGGTCGCCTGTATTTTACTGAAATACGGTTGAGAACAGTATATTCTTACAAAGAATTTCAGATAAAAATTACGGTATTTTCTAACAGTATAGAGAATATACATTTCCATTTATTTTTAGGCTAAAAATCTCACTTATATGTGTATGTGTATATGTGTATGTATATGTACATGTGTATATATGTATGTGTATATGTATGCATATGTATATACTTGTGTATATGTATGTGTACATTTAGTTTATCTATATCAATATTTACTTTTTATAAAAAAAAATTTTAATTGATGATATTATTTTATTTGTATTATTGCTCGAAGAGCTCTGCTCCACATGGGCTTGGACCGAGTCTTTTTTTGTACATATTTTGTATGTAAATATGTTTTTGTCCAATAAACATTATTATTATTATTATTATTATTATTATTATTATTATTATTAAATATAAATGGTCTGTCAAATCAAAGGAGTCATTGGATCGCCCTTTGAAGGAGAGAAGATTTATGTATATAAGTCTGTAGGGGCAAGTCTTATCCCGTGAATTCCTTATTTGTCAAACATGGGAGATACCAAGTTTTCTTAGTTTGGATGTCTAAAAAATAAAATAGAATTAACCCTTTTACCCCCAAAGGACGTACTGGTACGTCTCACAAAACTCATCCTTTTACCCCCATGGACGTACTGGTACGTTCTTGCAAAAAACTGCTAGTTACATTTTTTTTACATATTTTTGATAACTTTTTGAGAAACTTCAGGCATTTTCCAAAAGAATGAGACCAACCTGACCTCTCTATGATGAAAATTAAGGCTGTTAGAGCAATTTAAAAAAAAAAAAAAAAAAACCTGTGGGTTAAGGGTTGTTAAGTTCCAAATAGCCCGGGGGTAAAAGGGTTAAAATCATGATAGGCTCAAAAATATTTTTCACTCTCAAAGCCAAAATTGCTGTCAGAATGGCTACGGGAATATTGACGCAAAAATTAATGGTTTTTGACATAGGAAAAATCTATTTTTGGGATCGAGCCATGTTGTCCTGATGGAAGTTCCTCATTGGCAGCTTCTACATATTTCTGTGAGTGATATACCAGAGAAATTTTACCTTAGAGGTATCAACAGAGTTCTGACTTCTCGTGCGAATATCCCTAGGGATATTGTGTATAAACAAGGGACGTGTTAATAGAGTTAACCTTGTCTCGAAGGATAGGGTAGAGGGAAGGATACTTGGGGCAAGAGAGCCGTTACAACTCCCGTTCTCAATGTGCTACAACTATCACGTTTCCTGTTGAACAATTCCCTTTTGCAGTGCCATCTTTGTCGTACTCTTGGAGAGTTTTTGCTTTTCTTAGGTTTTTGAGTGTTTTTTTTTTTTTTTTGGTCATGGATGAGATTCCTTGTAATAACGTTATGTCCCGATAGTAAAATGGGGTAGTTTGTAGCGCTACGGCCAACCGTCCTAATTTGCTTATTATTGCTCCGATTGTTATCTTGTATAGAATAAAAACGTTCGGAAATGGTCTACGGATCTTAAATATGTTGTGTAAGGGGGGCCCGGGGGTGGGGGGGGCGCAGCCCCCCGGGTAAGGACACGGCTTTTAGCATAGGTTAGGTGGGTTTTTTAAGTTAGCTTCTCCCGTCGTACTCGTAGGTAAGGAAACTTTTGTGTAAGGGGGGGGGGGGGTCCGGGGTGGGCGAAGCCCCCTTGGGTAAGGATACGGCTTTTAGCATAGGTTAGGTGGGTTTTTTAAGTTAGCTTCTCCCGCCAAAATTGTTTTTAGAACGATGGCCGCAGTTCAGAATATTCCCGTTTTCTACGGGATCTGGCCGTCACCCTACAAAGGCTCCGTAAAATGATAGCATAAAAGTCATTAGAATTTGCTTTTGAAATCTAAATCTAATATAACGGCCAAAAGGACAGATAATATCGTAATAAGAAGTTTGATAAATTTGCAAATGAGACATTGAGAAATATTTCCTGGAGTTCAATAGCAATAGTTTATATATGACATGTCTGTTTTGACGTTGTTACTTATTTTAGAATGATTTATTATTAATTTGTTCTCTTCATTTATTTATTTCCTTATTTCGTTTCCTTACTGGGCTATTTTTCCCTGTTGGAGCCCCTGGGCTTATAGCATCTTGCTTTTCCAACTAGGGTTGTAGCTTGGATAGTAGTAATAATAATAATAATAATAATAATAATAATAAGGCACCCAAAATGGATACTGTCGTAAAATAAAAATCTAGAAAATTGAGCTGTTTCTAGAGCGTAAAATGCTAGATGCGACCCTTTTACCCCCAAAGGACGTACTGGTACGTTTCACAAAAGCCATCCTTTACCCCCATGGACGTACCGGTAGTCCTTGCAAAAAATGCTATGAAAATTTTTTTTCATATTTTTGATAATTTTTTGAGAAAATTCAGGCATTTTCCAAGAGAATGAGACCAACCTGACCTCTCTATGACAAAAATTAAGGCTTTTAGAGCAATTTAAAAAACATATACTGCAAAATGTGCTGGGGAAAAAAATAACCCCTTGGGGGTTAAGGGTTGGCAATTTCCAAATAGGCTGGGGGGTAAAAGGGTCCAAAATCAAATTGGTTGCCATAATGATTATATGAGATCAGATTTATGAAGAGGCCAAGGCTAAAGTAATAGAATGAGCATTTCAACCATACCCAAGGTCTCCCCAGGTGACTACTGGATTGATAATCTGAAAGTTGAGCTCATGGTTATCACTATGACCTAAAGGCTTTTATCATATTAAACCATATGGTTTCTTTTTGTGAACTGTAGCTCTGGGCAGCAAGTTGTCCAGTCTGATGGTTTATGAAAAGGAGCCCTGTCTGGTAAAGCATCATTTGCATTTCATAAAAACCTTTTATGCGAAGGCTTCAATGCAAGTGGTACAATATCCTCATTTTATTCCTTGACCTGCCATATTGTCACAACAGCGCCTTGTAATGTTCTTTTAAGATCCACTGTGTCCTCACAAAAATCTAAAGTGTCTTCTGCGCAATGTGTGAATCTACCTAGAACTATATCTGGGGACATTTAACTTCCAGAGTTTTCTCTTATCTTTTTAAGAACGCTTGATGGGATCTGGATTTCCAGTCTTAGAACCATTGGATAATCAGTAGAGCAATCCAGACCTTGAAACATTTAAATAAGATATTTAATTCTGCCTATTATTGTCAGACCAACAGCCACTTGAAGAGAGGTTTCACGCATGATGTGGAACAGTGAACTACACAAATGTCTAAATTATTTATCTGTGAGACATGATGACATTAAAAGTTGAGTAACACTTCACTTTTTTTCGCAATGTTTTGACATTTTTACCTCATCCTGTTTTTGAATAGATCACATTTATCCCTATTACACCATTTGAAAAAAAAAAAAACGTTTATGCTTCCTCTGGAATACACTCCGTCATACCATGAGACAATGAGCTTCAAAATAACTAGGTTTGCTATTCGTTATTCATTCTTCGTGAAAAGGCAGCTGCCTCATATAGATTAGCTAAATCTTTGTCTGTGTCATCGGTGCCAGGAAAAAATCCCTCGAGGAAAATGTCCCCTGAGGGAAAAAATCCCTCGAGGAAAATGTCCCCTGAGGGAAAAAATCCCTCGAGGAAAATGTCCCCTGAGGGAAAAAATCCCTCGAGGAAAACGTCCCCTGAAGGAAAAAATCCCTCGAGGAAAACGTCCCCTGAAGGAAAAAATCCCTCGAGGAAAACGTCCCCTGGAGGAAAAAATCCCTCGAGGAAAACGTCCCCGAACGAAAAAATCCCTCGAGGAAAACGTCCCCTGGAGGAAAAAATCCCTCGAGGAAAATCCCTCGAGGAAAACGTCCCCTGAAGGAAAAAATCCCTCGAGGAAAACGTCCCCTGAAGGAAAAAATCCCTCGAGGAAAACGTCCCCTGGAGGAAAAAATCCCTCGAGGAAAATCCCTCGAGAAAAACGTCCCCTGAAGGAAAAAATCCCTCGAGGAAAACGTCCCCTGAAGGAAAAAATCCCTCGAGGAAAACGTCCCCTGGAGGAAAAAATCCCTCGAGGAAAATCCCTCGAGGAAAACGTCCCCTGAAGGAAAAAATCCCTCGAGGAAAACGTCCCCTGAAGGAAAAAATCCCTCGAGGAAAACGTCCCCTGAAGGAAAAAATCCCTCGAGGAAAACGTCCCCTGAAGGAAAAAAATCCCTCGAGGAAAACGTCCCCTGAAGGAAAAAAATCCCTCGAGGAAAACGTCCCCTGAAGGAAAAAATCCCTCGAGGAAAACGTCCCCTGGAGGAAAAAATCCCTCGAGGAAAACGTCCCCTGAAGGAAAAAAATCCCTCGAGGAAAACGTCCCCTGGAGGAAAAAATCCCTCGAGGAAAACGTCCACTAAAGGAAAAAATCCCTCGAGGAAAACGTCCCCTGGAGGAAAAAATCCCTCGAGGAAAACGTCCCCTTAAGGAAAAAATCCCTCGAGGAAAACGTCCCCTGGAGGAAAAAATCCCTCGAGGAAAACGTCCCCGAACGAAAAAATCCCTCGAGGAAAACGTCCCCTGGAGGAAAAAATCCCTCGAGGAAAACGTCCCCTGAAGGAAAAAATCCCTCGAGGAAAATGTCCCTTGAAGGAAAAAATCCCTCGAGGAAAACGTCCCCTGAAGGAAAAAATCCCTCAAGGAAAACATCCCCTGAAGGAAAAAATCCCTCGAGGAAAACGTCCCCTGGAGGAAAAAATCCCTCGAGGAAAATCCCTCGAGGAAAACGTCCCCTGAAGGAAAAAATCCCTCGAGGAAAACGTCCCCTGAAGGAAAAAATCCCTCGAGGAAAACGTCCCCTGAAGGAAAAAATCCCTCGAGGAAAACGTCCCCTGAAGGAAAAAAATCCCTCGAGGAAAACGTCCCCTGAAGGAAAAAAATCCCTCGAGGAAAACGTCCCCTGAAGGAAAAAATCCCTCGAGGAAAACGTCCCCTGGAGGAAAAAATCCCTCGAGGAAAACGTCCCCTGAAGGAAAAAATCCCTTGAGGAAAACGTCCCCTGGAGGAAAAAATCCCTCGAGGACTTCGTCCCCTGGAGGAAAAAATCCCTTGGAGGAAAACGTCCCCTGGAGGAAAAAATCCCTCGAGGAAAACGTCCCCTGGAGGAAAAAATCCCTCATGGAAAACGTCCCCTGAAGGAAAAAATCCCTCTAGGAAAACGTCCCCTGGAGGAAAAAATCTCTCGAGGAAAACGTCCCCTGGAGGAAAAAATCCCTCGAGGAAAACGTCCCCTGAAGGAAAAAAATCCCTTGAGGAAAATGTCCCCTGAAGGAAAAAAATCCCTCGAGGAAAACGTCCCCTGAAGGAAAAAATCCCTCGAGGAAAACGTCCCCTGAAGGAAAAAATCCCTCGAGGAAAACGTCTCCTGGAGGAAAAAATCCCTCTAGGAAAACGTCCCCTGAAGGAAGAAATCCCTCGAGGAAAACGTCCCCTGAAGGAAAAAATCCCTCGAGGAAAACGTCCCCTGGAGGAAAACGTCCCCTGGAGGAAAAAATCCCTCTAGGAAAATGTCCCCTGAAGGAAAAAATCCCTCTAGGAAAACGTCTCCTGAAGGAAAAAATCCCTCGAGGAAAACGTCCCCTGAAGGAAAAAATCCCTCGAGGGAAACGTCCCCTGAAGGAAAAAAAATCCCTCGAGGAAAACGTCCCCTGAAGGAAAAAAATCCCTCGAGGAAAACGTCTCCTGAAGGAAAAAATCCCTCGAGGAAAACGTCCCCTGAAGGAAAAAATCCCTCGAGGAAAACGTCCCCTGGAGGAAAAAATCCCTCGAGGAAAACGTCCCCTGGAGGAAAAAATCCCTCGAGGAAAACATCCCCTGGAGGAAAAAATCCCTCTAGGAAAACGTCTTCTGAAGGAAAAAATCCCTCGAGGAAAACGTCCCCTGGAGGAAAAAATCCCTCTAGGAAAACGTCCCCTGGAGGAAAAAATCCCTCGAGGAAAACGTCCCCTGAAGAAAAAAATCCCTCGAGGAAAACGTCTCCTGAAGGAAAAAATCCCTCTAGGAAAACGTCTCCTGAAGGAAAAAATCCCTCGAGGAAAACGTCCGCTGTAGGAAAAATCCCTCGAGGAAAACGTCCCCTGAAGGAAAAAATCCCTCGAGGAAAACGTCCCCTGAAGGAAAAAATCCCTCGAGGAAAACGTCCCCTGAAGGAAAAAATCCCTCGAGGAAAACGTCCCCTGAAGGAAAAAAATCCCTCTAGGAAAACGTCCCCTGAAGGAAAAAAATCCCTCGAGGAAAACGTCTCCTGAAGGAAAAAATCCCTCGAGGAAAACGTCCCCTGAAGGAAAAAATCCCTCGAGGAAAACGTCCCCTGGAGGAAAAAATCCCTCGAGGAAAACGTCCCCTGAAGGACCCCCCCCCCCCCCCCCAGCAATAACACCCCGGAGGAAAAAATCCCCCAACACCAAATTTAAATGTATATATATACAAGCAAAATCTTTCAATAGGGAAATTAAAATAAAATAAAATTGAAGAATATTGAGAGCTTAAAAGAGTAGATTGCTCATTTATGCAAACGGTTTCTTTTAAATACTTAAAAAACTTTCATCTGGAGACTTTTAAACCAGGAGAAATAAAAACAAACTACTTCAGAATAGAACTTGTTTAAAATGTGAAATAACTCATCTTACGTTAAATACTTCAGTTAGGAAACTTTAAAACTCTCTCATTAGTTTTCTGTGTTATGGCTTCTTTTCTAGCCTTATCTTATCAGTCTGTTAGCAAAGATACTTCCAAGCGAACTCTTCGCCATATCTTACTACTGTATTTATGTCTGAAAATATATAAAATCATTAACCCAATGGAATTTATTAGCTCTAACAGAGGTGGAAGGAAAATAGTTTATGAAGGCTATGTTTATTCCTTTCTTTCTCACCAGACGCCAGGTAGGCCTCCAGGCCTGTCAGTCGTCCTGCTTCAAGAACTGTCTCCATTCTTGGCGATCCTCATAGCTATGTTTATCTGAAACCAAAAGGAATTGGCCAACAATGTGACATCTTATGAGTGTGAACTTCGGCGTTCGAGGTCATCAGTTTCATATTCAATATTTTCTAAGAAAGCATCATTCATATTTTTAACTGACACTGGTTCAATCACTCATCTACGATGATTCATCTCAATAGCGTCCGCTGATAACTCTATTTCAATGAAATTCTCGAGTTGCTTTCGATTCATCCTTTTGCCTTCACTGACATCATCAGTAAAGCCAAAAGGGCTTACATGTCTTCCCCTCATCTAAAGCTTCTGTTAATGATTCAATGAATTCAGTTGTAGAAGCAGTATGGGCAATATTAGTATCTACTTTACCACTTTTGTTGTCTCTTTCTTAACGACATTGATTACATGTGGCACATGACATTTATTGCATGGGCATTATTATTATTATTATTATTATTATTATTATTATTATTATTATTATTATTACTTGCTAAGCTACAACCCTTGTTGGAAAAGCAGGATGCTATAAGCCCAGGGGCCCCATCAGAGAAAATAGCTCAATGCGGAAAGGAAACCAGGAAAAATAATATATCTTTAGAACAATGACATTTAAATAAATATTTCCTATATAAACTATGAAAACTTTAACAAAACTAGAAAAAGAGAAACCAGATAGAATAGTGTGCCCGAGTGTACCCTCAAGCAAGAGAACTCTAACCCAAGACAGTGGAAGACCATGGTACAGAGGCTATGGCACTATCCAAGACTAGAGAGCAATGGTTTGATTTTGGAGTGTCCTTCTCCTCGAAGAGCTGCTTACCATAGCTAAAGAGTCTCTTCTACCCTTACCAAGAGGAATGTAGCCAGTGAACAATTAGAGTACAGTAGTTAACCACTTGGGTGAAGAATTTTTGGTAATCTCAGCATTATCAGGCGTATGAGGACAGAAGAGAATCTATAAAGAACATACCAGATTATTCGGTGTATGTGTTGGCACAGTGAAAATGAACCGTAACCAGAGAGAAGGATCCAATGTTGTACTGTCTGGCCAGTCAAAAGGACCCCATAACTCTCTAGCGGTAGTATCTTAATGGGTTAACCACAGCATTAAGTCTGACATATAATTTTTCTAGTTTTACTCGGCTGCACAGCCTTGTTCAAATTCTTTTTCTCCTGTGTTATCAGTCGCTACTATGCGAAGTGTCTCATTATTTATATCTCTTATATAACAGAAGAAACAATCAGATTTTACATAAAGTGTAATTGCGTATACTTGCTCTTGTATTTTTTTCTTGGGATAATCTCAAAGTACGTTTTTTGTAGCTTATCATAAACTTGCTTAGGGTAATCAACTGGTAACATCTTAAAGTTAAAAGTTGCGGGTCTCCACTCAGACCATCTATATCATTCTGCTCGGGCGACCATAAGCCAGCAGGGGCTATCACTATCCCCCTCTAACCTCCCCCCGAGGCGCCACCCTGGGGAGTACCCCCCGGTAGAAGGTCTCACAGTATCCACGTCCTGGCAGGGACGCGAACTCGGGCCCTCTGAAACAGAAGCCTGCGACGCTACCAACCTAGCTATCTTCTATGCCATTTACCATTTTTACCTTTTAAACTGTTTGCTGGAGCTTCTTCAGTTACAAAGTAACTTCTTATTAAGCAGAACTATTTAAAATATGGAAATAGAATTGCAAGGAGGAGGTGGGACTGGACGCCTGTGGGGAGGAGATCAAGAGGTAGACCACGTAAACGCTGGAGGCATGGAATTGAAGAGATTCTGACAAAGAACAACATGCCAAGAATTGAACAGCTGAGAAGAGAGGGAATTTTTGGAAACAGAATGGAGTGGAGAAGACAACTGATTCCACTGACAGGCTGAAAGCCTACCTGGGAGTGGAAGTGAAGTGAAGTGAAGTGATTTAAAATATGTTGTTACAAGTTTATTGTAACCACCGTCAGTTGGATTCACAACAAATGCCCCTGAAGAGTGTGACTGAAGACACATAGAAAGCAGTTGGATTCACAACAAATGCCCCTGAAGAGTGTGACTGAAGACACATAGAAAGCTATCTAAAGATGTTTTCTCTTCGGATCGGAGGCAATCTATAAGCAATTTTCATCAACCCTCTAACTGAAAACAAACATCTTTTCAAATTTTATGTCATTAAAGCATTTTTTAACAGATTCTTTTCAAGTTTTTTAAAATTGTGTGGTGGCAAGTTTCATTCTGCAGTTTCCTTCAGTATATGTAAGCATGGTATATGTCTCGTTTTCCTAGTTTCAGTCTCTAGAAAAAGAATCAAAATGGTGATAGACTCAATATTCTTTTAAAATGTTTAAAATTTGCATAATTATCATACAATAACTGGACCAAGAAATTTTGAAATGTGAACTTTGACCTTTGAATCCAGTGACCTTTCCCGTTGACGTCACTGACCTCAACCTCTCAGATACATAGATCATTCTTGACCATTATTGCATACCCTTTTATTGGTGAACGTTTAGTAATAATAACTTTAAAAGCAATGGAGAATAAAAATGTTTTTTTTTCTATATCATGATAAGACTTCAGCTGCCAATATGGTTGCCATAATGGCTTCTAAACCAATCTATATTTGAGCTCATCATAATCTTAATTCGTGAATCACATTCCAATACAACACTTCTAGAC
Organism: Palaemon carinicauda; assembly: GCF_036898095.1. Lineage (NCBI taxonomy): Eukaryota > Metazoa > Arthropoda > Malacostraca > Decapoda > Palaemonidae > Palaemon > Palaemon carinicauda. The sequence goes on from NW_027172005.1 coordinate 367,482, forward strand.
CTCTGTATTATAACGTCTGCACCATCAGTAAAAGAGACTCTTTAGCTATGGTCAGCAGCTCTTCTAGGAGAAAGATACTCCAAAATCAAATCATTGTTCTCTAGTCTTGGGTAGTGCCATAGCCTCTGTATCATGGTCTTCCACTGTCTTGGATTAGAGTTCTCTTGCTTGAGGGTACACTCGGGCACACTATTCTATCTTATTTCTCTTCCTCCTTTTTTGTTAAATTTTTTATAGTTTATTTAAAAAATATTTATTTCAATGTTGTTACGGTTCGTAAGATATATTTTCCCTTGATTTCTTTCCTCACTGGGCTATTTTCCCTGTTAGAGCCCCTGAGCTTATAGTATTCTGCTTTTCCAACTAGGGTTGTAGCCTACTGTAGCAAGTAATAATAGTAATAATAATAATAACCGTACCGTCAGTTTCTCGCTTTTACGTTGAAGCCATTATGCGGCCATCTTGATTTTGGCCTTCCTAACAGCCGTTGAGCTTATCACCCATCATATTCATAATCAGCACAAAAAGCGAAAAAGAGACCTCTCCCATATTTGAATACTAAGAAACCCTCGGAGCCCCTTTTTTAATACTTGCCCCCAGACTATGCGGAAATAAGGAAATTAAAAGAACAACAGAAGTGGTTTTGAACTAAGAAATCCAAAGGTATAGTACTGACTATATTTTCAATAGCTCGTCCACAAATATTTATAAGAAAATTCCCCAAAAATAAAAAGTTAAAACATGACAATTAGCACATCAACTACTTCGTAGAATTATCCAAATAAAGATTATATTTCAATAACTTTCGCTTCTGATATGAGAGTTCTTGTTCAGAAAGTGATGAAACCTATGGCCATACTATCAAGTACTCACCCAACTAAGGAAGCCAGTTCAGTAATAACTATGTGAACAAGTTCAATAGTTACAGTAGAAGTACCACTAGTACTGTTCCAAAGCAGAATGCGAGAGTACCACAGTCACAATCATCGAATCGTTCTCCTTCAAGTATCGTGAAAGACGTGGCAAGAGAGGCCATATCAGTAAGGAATGTTGGTCGAACCAACTGAAAGCAGTCCCCCAAGTGGTTAAGGATAATTCCACTTCACAGAATGCGAAGATGAAATAACAATCAGGAAAGAACAACGAGGGAAATAAGCCAGCTAAAGTTTACACGACGAAGAGGACATATCCAAACAGCGTCGATGCCTTTAGACCGTATATTTATGCAGGTATGTTAGCCTCAAAAAAAGGGAGTGAGCAAACCCCGGTCAAGATATTGCACGACACAGGTTGTAACCATAGTGTGGTAACACAAGGTGTACACCCGTTGGTGGAACAGTCTCTCACAGGAGACTCGGTTAGTTTGAAGGGAATAGGAGGTGAGGAGGTTAGCCCTATTTGCCATTTGAAACTGTCATGTGAGTTGGTGACAGGTTATTTTGGTTTTGCCATAAAGGATTCATTGGCTGTCGAAGGAGTAAAAGTCCTGCTGGGTAATGAAGTGATGGAGCGCCGTTTGTGCCTTGTTGCAATGTAACGGAGAAACCATTGAAGTATAGTCCTATGACTGAACTCGAGAAGGACTACCCGTATCTGTTTCCAAGTTGTGTGACGACTAGGAGTATGACGAAGAAAGTGGCTTGAAAAAGGAAGAGAAACCAAAGGAGCGATGAACTTGGAGGATTTGTCTTTGGAAGAAGAGGAGTCCCTTGATGGTACTCAAGAGGAGAGCTCCCGAAAGAGCCCGAGAGAAGAGGAACGACAGATGAGTGGTAAGAAGACAAAGAGGCAAAGGATCTGGAAGAAATAGAAAACTCAGCATTAGAAGTAGGACAAGTGAGTAGGAAAAGGCTAATAGGATTGCCATGGAAGGATGTGACGTTAACAGAGTTATTGTACTGTGTGGTGGTTGAGACGGAGGTGCAGCAGTCTCCCACCTGTAATTATCTTAAAGATGGGTAGCTTATGAGGAAGCATAGACCTGCCAATATCCCTGGGAATGCCGAATGGAGGACATTCCATCAGATATTGATTGCCGCACCATTGAGAAGACAGGTGATCACCGTAGCGCACAAGACAGGACACATGGGGATAAGGAATACGACGGAGAAGATTATGAAACACTTTTTCTTGCCTGGCATGCATAAGGAAGTGAACCAGTTTTGCCATGCATGTCACGTTTGCCAGATGGCTGGAAAGCCCAACGAGTACCTCAAGAAAGCTCCCTTACACCCGATTGAAGTACGAAGAGAACCTTTCAGCAGGGGACCGATTAAAATGTTGACAGAAAGAGGGAAAGATCGAGAGGAAACGGACGGAGAAAATGTCAGGAATTTGAGGAAAAGGATCAGCGGGGTTAGGAAATTTTTCCCATGAAGGCATGAAAACGAGTCAAGGAAAAACGAAGAAAAGGTTTGGTATGAAGAGTACGAACAAACAGTTTGCGGTAGGACGACAGGTGTTGGTTTACTCATCGATAACGAGATTCCCTTTCACCAACGAGTTCCAAGAAACATTCC
>NW_027172005.1:375000-395000 GCF_036898095.1 Palaemon carinicauda
GAGAGAGAGAGAGAGAGAGAGAGTCAGTCTAAAAGCAAAGACATAAGAGAGTACAAAAAAAAGCAAAGCCTACAGAAAGAAACGAAAACGAAAGTGGCAAATGAAATGAAAACAAAAAAAGGAAACTTGAAAATTTTCTCTCTCTCTCTCCCTCTCTCTCTCTCTCTCTCTCTCTCTCTCTCTCTCTCTCTCTCTCAATTAAGCGGATGTTTCGTGGCCGCGGTGAAACACCTTTACCACATAAATGAGTCATTTCCTGATGTTTGTGCCATTTTAAGAGAATTTGTCAATTTATTCATACATTTACGTGCTAAAATTTTTCCCGCCAGTATTCCCCATATGATTCACTTATTTGGCCTTCCACTGTCTCCTTAACTAGTCTGTCGTCTGGAAGAAGCATGAACTTTTTTTTTATTCTATTTTCAACTGACCATATTCCTGTTTCCGCCATTAACCCCCAATTAGGTGTGGTTGAGACCTATTCAAACATTGTTTTCATAATCTTGTACCCTGTAGGCCTACCCTCTAGCTCTTTCATTTTCTTTTCACAATCTTGTACCCTGTAGGCCTACCCTCTAGCTCTTTCATTTTCTTTTCACAATCTTGTACCCTGTAGGCCTACCCTCTAGCTCTTTCATTTTCTTTTCACAATCTTGTACCCTGTAGGCCTACCCTCTAGCTCTTTCATTTTGTTTTCATAATCTTGTACCCTGTAGGCCTACCCTCTAGCTCTTTCATTTTCTTTTCATAATCTTGTACCCTGTAGGCCTACCCTCTAGTCTAGCTCTTTCATTGTGTTTTCATATTCTTGTACCCTGTAGGCCTACCCTCTAGCTCTTTCATTTTGTTTTCATAATCTTGTACCCTGTAGGCCTACCCTCTAGCTCTTTCATTTTGTTTTCATAATCTTGTACCCTGTAGGCCTACCCTCTAGCTCTTTCATTTTCTTTTCACAATCTTGTACCCTGTAGGCCTACCCTCTAGCTCTTTCATTTTGTTTTCATAATCTTGTACCCTGTAGGCCTACCCTCTAGCTCTTTCATTTTCTTTTCATAATCTTGTACCCTGTAGGCCTACCCTCTAGTCTAGCTCTTTCATTGTGTTTTCATATTCTTGTACCCTGTAGGCCTACCCTCTAGCTCTTTCATTTTGTTTTCATAATCTTGTACCCTGTAGGCCTACCCTCTAGCTCTTTCATTTTCTTTTCATAATCTTGTACCCTGTAGGCCAACCCTCTAGCTCTTTCATTTCATTTTCCTTTATTGCACACTATCAATATTTGCAACCATTGTAGGTACTTTTACTGTCTCATAGGTCTATATTCACACCACCCAAATCTCCATACAATCTTACTGTCTCCCTTCCTAACTTATTGCACAATAAATTCAATTTTTCTTCCATTTTACTTATGCTAAGACTGTGGTTTCTCTTTTCTTAGTACCATTCTCCTGAGTATTTATATTCCTTGACTATGTCCATCCTTCCATTTCTAATCATAATCCGTTAACTTTATATATATATATATATATATATATATATATATATATATATATATATATATATATATATATATATATATATATATATATATATAACATCACTGATTTCTGTGGATTGGTGCTAAAAATTATAATTGTTTAGTTCTTCCTAACTAAGGCAGTTTATTATTATTATTATTATTATTATTATTATTATTATTATTATTATTATTATTAGCTAAGCTACTACTCTATAGTCCATTTCTTTTAGCGATGCATATTTGCACCGACTCGCGGCGGTGCCCTTTTAGCTCGGAAAAGTTTCCTGATCGCTGATTGGTTAGAATGATCTTGTCCAACCAATCAGCGATCCGGAAACTTTTCCGAGCTAAAAGGGCACCGCTGCGAGTCGGTGCAAATATGCATCGCTAAGAGAAATGGACTATAGTTGGAAAAGCAGGATACTACAAGCCCAGAGGCTCCAACAGGAAAAAAAAATAGCCCAGTGAGGAAAGTAAACAAGGGAAAAATTATAATTTTCTACTGTGTATCTGTTATTACTATGGAACATTATATCAGCTACATATGACATCAAGGCCTTTATTTTGATGTTTCTAACCAGGGTCTTCGAAATCAGGCCAAAATTTTTTTTTAATAATAGTAGTAGTAGTATTTTTACTATTATCATTAATATTATCGTACAATCTGAAATCCTAGTAAGAAAAGCCGAATGCTATAACCCTATGGGTCCCACTAAGGAAAAATAACAATTTAACAATATCTTGTGCAGCATCGTTCTCTAGTCTTGGGTAGTGCCATAGCCTCTGTACCATGGTCTTCCACTGTCTTGGTTTAGAGTTCTCTTGCTTGAGGGTACACTCGGGCACGCTATTCTATCTAATTTCTCTTTCTCTTGTTTCATTAAAGTTCTTATAGTTTAGATAGGAAATATTTATTTTAATCTTGTTGCTATTCTTAAAATATATTTTTCTTTTTTCCCTTTCCTCACTGCGCTATTTTCCCTGTTGGGGCCCCTGGGCTTATAGCATCCTGCCTTTTCCAACTAGGGTTGTAGCTTAGCAAGTTATAATGATAATAATGCTCTAATTATCACACACACACACACACACACACACACACACACATATATATATATATATATATATATATATATATATATATATATATATATATATATATATATATATATATATATGTATGTATATGAATATATATATATATATATATATATATATATATATATATATATATATATATATATATATATATATATATACAGTATGTATATATATATATATATATATATATATATATATATATATATATATATATATATATATATATATTATATATATATATAGTTTATTATTTATCGATGCAATAATATAATTTTCTGAAGAAATGTGTATTGATGTGTACAATATTAATGATTCATCTATTTCTCTTACATTCATTGTAAAACATTATTGCTAATTTTCAATAAGAAAGAGAAAATCACAAAAATATACATTAAATACCGAATTGGCAACTCACCATCGGCGGTATGGGAGATGAAACCTTAAGTTGATATATCCCACTGTCTACTCGTTAACATTTGCAACTAAAATTAGACTATTGAGTAAGTAGACTATAGACATATTTAGCAGAACTAAGTAGACATTAAGGATATAAAAATACTAAATTATATAATACCGATGAAAACAACTTGGTATTAAACCACGAAGAGAGAGAGAGAGAGAGAGAGAGAGAGAGAGAGAGAGAGAGAGAGAGAGAGAGGGGGGGGGGGGGCAGCTAATAATTCAAGTTTCAATTATTGATATGTTAATATCTTCTAGCAGAGAGAGAGAGAGAGAGAGAGGACAGCTAATAATTCAAGTTTTAATTACTGATAAAGAGAGAGAGAGAGAGAGAGAGAGAGAGAGAGAGAGAGAGAGAGAGAGAGAGAGAGAGAGGACAGCTAATAATTCAAGTTTTAATTATTGATATGTTAATATCTTCTAGCAGAGAGAGAGAGAGAGAGAGAGAGAGAGGACAGCTAATAATTCAAGTTTTAATTACTGATAAAGAGAGAGAGAGAGAGAGAGAGAGAGAGAGAGAGAGAGAGAGAGAGAGGGGGGGGACAGCTAATAATTCAAGTTTTAATTATTGATATGTTAATATCTTCTAGGAGAGAGAGAGAGAGAGAGAGAGAGAGAGAGAGAGAGAGAGAGAGAGAGAGAGAGAGAGAGAGGACAGCTAATAATTCAAGTTTCAATTATTGATATGTTAATATCTTCTAGCAGAGAGAGAGAGAGAGAGAGAGGACAGCTAATAATTCAAGTTTTAATTACTGATAAAGAGAGAGAGAGAGAGAGAGTGAGAGAGAGAGAGAGAGAGAGAGAGAGAGAGAGAGAGAGAGAGAGAGAGAGAGAGGACAGCTAATAATTCAAGTTTTAATTACTGATAAAGAGAGAGAGAGAGAGAGAGAGAGAGAGAGGAGAGAGAGGAGAGAGAGAGAGAGAGAGGGGGACAGCTAATAATTCAAGTTTTAATTATTGATATGTTAATATCTTCTAGGAGAGAGAGAGAGAGAGAGAGAGAGAGAGAGAGAGAGAGAGAGAGAGAGAGAGAGAGAGAGAGAGAGTTCTTGAATTCGAAATATTACAATATATTACAGACTCCATAGCTATGGTAAGATGTTCTAGGAAAAGGACACTCCAAAATCAAACCATTGTTCTCTAGTGTAGGGTAGTGCCATTGCCTCTGTACCGTGGTCTTCCACTATCTTGGGTTCAGAGTTCTCTTGCTTGAGGGTACACCCAGGCATGCTATTCTATCTTATTTCTCTTCCCCTTGCCTTAATATTGTTACTGTTTTTCAAATATCTTATTTTAATTGTTCACTAGCGGAACCCATGTAAATTACACGAAATTATATTTTCAATACTAATTATCTTGTTCCTAACCTATACATGTTTGAATAAAATGTCCCGAGATTAATTTCATAATCGAGGTTATGGAAATTGATAGAACTCAATTTTTTGTCTAATATTTAAAAAAAAAAAAGGAGTCAGGTGCTAAAAACAAAATTGGGAAAACTATATAAGATGTGTTTTGGTTAAGTAATCAAAGTCTAATGTGAATTTGTAAGAGTATACCATGAACTTATTTCCATTTTCTTTGTAAGAGTATACCATGAACTTATTTCCATTTTCTTTGTAAGAGTATACCATGAACTTATTTCCATTTTCTTTGTAAGAGTATACCGTGAACTTATTTCCATTTTCTTTGTAAGAGTATACCGTGAACTTATTTCCATTTTTTTTGTAAGAGTATACCGTGAACTTATTTCCATTTTCTTTGTAAGAGTATACCATGAACTTATTTCCGTTTTCTTTGTAAGAGTATACCATGAACTTATTTCCATTTTCTTTGTAAGAGTATACCATGAACTTATTTCCATTTTCTTTGTAAGAGTATACCATGAACTTATTTCCATTTTCTTTGTAAGAGTATACCATGAACTTATTTCCGTTTTCTTTGTAAGAGTATACCATGAACTTATTTCCGTTTTCTTTGTAAGAGTATACCATGAACTTATTTCCGTTTTCTTTGTATGAGTATACCATGAACTTATTTCCGTTTTCTTTGTAAGAGTATACCACGAACTTATTTCCATTTTCTTTGTAAGAGTATACCATGAACTTATTTCCGTTTTCTTTTTAAGAGTATACCACGAACTTATTTCCGTTTTCTTTTTAAGAGTATACCATGAACTTATTTCCGTTTTCTTTAAAGCGTGACACAAAATGAATAACACACGCTATCGTATTAATATATAGATAATGTATTTCAGGTTTCGTTGGATGTGGAGGCCAGACTGGAGCCAATCGCCGCCTCTTCAACAAACTCACGCATGAGACGTTAGTAATGAAGCTTATTTGTTGCTTTTTATTGTAAATATGAATATCTTGATCCACAAATAGGAAGCTCTCTCTCTCTCTCTCTCTCTCTCTCTCTCTCTCTCTCTCTCTCTCTTAGAAAGTTTTCATTTTTCCTTCTCTGGTTGGAAATATACTTATGTTAATTTTTTATCTATTCCTCGGTCTTTTTCAGTAGTTTCTTTTTTTGTATTATCCTTTTTATTCAAAACAACCCTATTACCTTTTTTTATACATTTAAGATTAATAAGCTTTTTTATCCCTATTCTTTCCCGAACTTGAGCCCACATTTGATAAATATATTCTTTTCTTTTCTCTATTCCTTCTTTCTTGAATAGCACGTTCCCAATTATCTTCTTCTTTTCTTTTTCGTACGGCTGTTGCAATTCCACTATTTTTCTTCTTTCGTCACTGAGGTCTGGACACTCAAGAATGAAGTGGGCGAGGTCTCCATTAACTGCCCCACATAGCTTGCATTCTACCCTACCTCCTACTTCATGTCTTTTTCTATCATTTAATTTCAAACAGTTGGCCCTAGCTTTATACATAATAATAGACATTTCTTCTCCTATCTTACCTTTTTCTTGTTTGTATATTTCTAGACTATTTTTCTCTGTTATCTCATCCCTCCACTTTTTACCATCTACTTCTCTAATTTTGTCCTTGAGCTCTTCTCTTCCCATTCTCCTGAAGGTTCTATCATTCATTTTCATATCTTTCATCCATTTCCTAGTCTCTTTCTCCATCTTCTATCCCTTTCACAAACCTTAGCCTTCCTCCTGCTATCCTAGTTTTCATTTCGGACATTCCCATCTCTCCCCGTAGTGTTGCTACTGCTGCTTATGGTGGTGCACCCAAAATGTTTCTTCCTACTCCGTTTTCAATCTGCTGTAATCTTTTTATTTCACTGTCTGTTATGTTCATTACTGCCGCGCCCTACAGTATTCCCGGTAAGGCTACATTTTTCCAATATGTTTTTCCTATTAGTATTTTGTGGCAGCTTTTCGCAATAATCGAGTAGGTTAAGTTGGCTTTTTTCTTTTGTTTTTTAAACATATTTCTTTTACCTTCTATCTCTATTCCTAAGTATTTTATGCTATCTGTTACCTTAATACCTTCTATTTCTTCCGGTTTTTCTTTCATATTATATATAATTATATGACTCTTATTTTTTTTTTATTTTTAGCCCACATTCTCTACATATTTCTACTAGTATTTTTATGTTTGCTTCTGCATCTACTATATTTTTTGCTACAATTAGCCTCTCATCTGCAAAGAACAGTGCCCTAATCTTTATTATTTCGTTTTCAAAACCTTTTCCTTTTCTTTCTAATTCATTTATTATTTTATATGTAATTAGTTTGAATAGAGTAGTTGACCCTGTACATCCCTGTTTTATTCCACTCGTTACTTCAAATTCTTTATCTAATTCATATCCTATGTTTATTTTGGTTTTGTCTCCTACGTAGATTTCTTCCAATGCATCTATTACGTTTGGATGTATTCTATATTCTTTCATAATTTCTATTATTTTTTCCCTCTTTATTGAGTCATAGGTTTTTTTTAAATCTATTGAAATTACTATTAAACTTTCCTTCCTTTTGTAACTTTCTTCTACACAGTATTGTAAAATGAATATGTTGTCTTCTACTCTTCCTCCTTTTGTGAACCCGGCTTGCGTTTCTTTCATCTCCATCTTTCTCTTAAGGTGTTCTTCTATTTCATCTTTCATGAGGGCCTTAAATATTTTGTATGAGGCACTTGTAAGGGCAATCGGTCTTAGATCTTTTACTGTGGGTTTCTTTACCTTTTTTATCATTTTTGTTTTAGACTTTTTCCACTTTTCGGGCTTGTTCTTCTCCTCTGTTTCATTTTGAAGGCACTTGGTAATGATTTCCAAACATTTGCTGTCATTAGCTATAGTTTTATATAATTCTGGTTTCAGTTCATCTGGACCTGCTGCCTCTTTACTTTTTATTTTTCTTAAAATTTTCTTAACTTTCTCCTCTGTTAAGTTGGGAATATTCATTGGTGTTATTTTTCTTGTTATTGGTGCCACCATATCCATGTGCTCTCTTATTTCTATAGGAAATGAGTGTCCTATTGAATTTTCTTCTTTTTCTATTTCCTTTAATTTTCCTGTATAACATTGTCTTTCTTCACTATTCCATACCTCTTTCATTTTATTTTCGTGCATTTTATAAATGTTTTCCTCCCAGAACCTATCTATTTGATCCTCTGCTACCTCTATGGCTAAGTTTTCTCCATTTTCGTCATATAATTGTATTTCTTCTTCCTTTTCCTTTTTCCCTTTTAGTTTGTCAATATTTTTGAATATTTTGTTCCTCTCCTTCCTTACTCCATTAGCTTTCTTCTTTTCATTTTCCCACATTGCTTCCTTTATTACAACCTGCGTTCTCTCTTTTTGTTGTTTATACAGCAAAAACGCTCTTTCCCTTTCTTCTCCTGTCAGGTATCGCTTTTCTCTGTTAAGTTTTTTTTTTCTCTTTTTAATTTCCTCTGATTTTATTTGTCATCCACTCTGGTTCTATCTTTGCTTTCTCTTCTCTAGTTGTTCTCCGTCTGTACTTTGCTTGTAGCTTTCTTTTTGTTTTTAATTCTTCCTATATACCCGAAGACTTTCTTCGTCTGTTTTGTAATACATACTTTCTTTCCAAAATCCCTTTTTTGTAGTTTTCTATCTTCGCTTTTACGCTGACCTCTACCTCAACCAGATTATGGTCAGATATATCTACTTTATCTTTTTCTTCATCTATGTTCATCTCATCGAAGTATTCATACATTTCTTTATTTATCAACACCAAGTCTATGGCACTTTTTTTGATCGCCTCTCTCCCATGTATATGTTCCTTTGCATTTCTCATCTACATTTAATAATATAAGGTTTTTATTATCTACTATAAGTCTCATTTTCTTTTTTAGGATATTCCCTTTTACATCCAATATATCTAAATTTTTCGAATGAACTTTTTCCATTTCTATATCTTTGTTGTCTTTGTATATCACCATTAACCCCCCTCCTTTTTTATCTTTAAAATCCCTCATACTCTCCTTCTTAATTGTACCGTCACTTATATTAATCTTATCTATTTTTTGTTGTGTTTCAGTTAGCACTACTATGTTGATATCAAAGCTATCGTTTAGGAGACTCTCCATTTCCATGTATTTTTGCTTTGTTAAGCCTTGTATATTTATCATTTTGAAACTAATCTCTTATTCTTTTCCGTTGGGCTGTCGCGTGATCCGTATGCATTCCTTTTTCTGTTCCCATTTTTCATTTCTTGTGTTTTTATCTCTACCTCCTTTCTCTGGCCCCCTGTTCTCTGAGGAGTTTTCCGTTTTTTTATCATCCAGCCATTCTCTCCATTATTTTGTTTTTCTTTGAGCTCTTCCCTAAGTTTTGACATAGCCTCTCTTTCCTTTTTCGTCATGTCCTTTGTTATACCTACTCTTTGTTTCAAAGGATTCTGTTCATGTTTTAGTTTCTTAGCACTTTTTAGGATTTTCCACTTCATTTCTTCATTCTTAAATTTATTAAGCACTGGCCTAGGTCGTCCCCTCCCCCCCCCCCTCATTTCGCTTCCCTAGCCAATAAGGCTAGGGGAGCGAAATGAGGGGGGAGGGTACGACCTAGGCCAGTGCTTAATAAATTTAAGAATGAAGAAAAGAAGTGGAAAATCCTACCTGTTCCATCTCTATCTGCTCTAGCTCTAAACTATTTCTGAAAATATCCTCACACCAATTAGTAACCTCTGTTTTTCTTTCCTCTGCTTCCTCCCTTTCACTCTCTGGTACATTATACAGCACTAAATTGCACACTCTCCTCTTTTTTCCTCCTCTTCTAGTTCCTGCAATACTTTTGATTTAACTACTTCTACCTGATTTTGCCCTACTTCTCCAAATTCATTCTGGCTAAACCTGTTTTTTACTGTACTTACGACCTCGTCCATTATGTCATTCTTCACCTTCCTCAGCACCTCTTCGACAATTTCTGCTCTCATTTTTGACCATTTTTCTTCTATTTCTCTAAGCTTTTCCTTCAATATTTTATTTCTTTCTTCTAGATCTTTCATTTTATTTTTACTGCACTTTAATTCTTGTTTGCAATTGTTACACATCCACATTAGTTCTTCATTTTTCTTTTTTTTTTACTGGTTTTTCTTGCTTACGGGGATTTTTCTGATCACTTCACTGTTTCGCTTCACTACAGCTCCGCCACGTTGTTCGGCGACTTCAAACCTTTGTTTTATATCACTTTATATCTTTTAACATCTATTTCGTCCATTTAATTTTCTTCTAATTTTAACTGTTAAATCACTGCTCTGTATTTTGTTTCATTATTTGAATAGAATGTTTCTGTTATTAATTAATTATTTCTTCCTTTATCACACACGCTAATTCAGGTCATCCCGTGTCAACAAACGCAACGCTTTTACATTGTGTTATTTGCAGGTTCGACTTCCTCAGCCAGAGTCTCGAACAACGGTCAGCCCGTCTGTCACACCATCAGAGTATTTGGGCCCCACAATATATTTCTTCATTTCGACACCAGAACGCCCAGTTTGAATGTGGCAAACCGCTCAAAACCACAACGGTAAGGAAAACTTTTATGAAATTATTGCCATTTCTCTTCTCTGTATCATTGTTGAGATACCTGGTTTTGAGAGATGGAAAACACGCGTACGTAGACCTACCTAGACAAACATTTGTAGACATAAGTAGGCCTATGTGTTTTTAACTTTAATAACTAATTCCTTTATTGAGTGAACCTGTTTCTACCAGGCCAAAGGATTCAGACATTAGCGCCGAGTAGAAATAAAGGTAAACATTTTGACTTAGTAGGCCTACAATGGTTTAAGAAAAAAAAAATTTATTTCATTATTATTATTATTATTATTATATATTATTATTATTACCTGCTAAGCCACATCCCTTGTTGGAAAAGCAGGATGCTATAAGTCCGAGGGCTCCAGTAGGGAAAATAGCCTAGTGAGGAAAGGAAATAAGGAAACTACGAGAGAAGTAATTAACAACTAAAATAAAATTTTTATGAATAGTAACATTAAAATAAATAGTTCATATATAAAAAAACAAGAGGGAGAGAAATAAGATAGAATAGTGTGCCCGAGTGTACCCTCAAGCAAGAGAACTCTACCCCAAGACAGTGAAAGACCATTGTACAGAGGCTATGGTACTATCCAAGAACAGAGAACAATGGTTTGATTTTGGAGTGTCCTCCTCCTAGAAGAGCTGCTTACCATAGCTTAAGAGTTTCTTCTACCCTTACCAAGAGGAAAGTGGTCACTGAACAATTACAGTGCAGTAGTTAACACATTGAGGGAAGAAGAATTGTTTGGTAATCTCAGTGTTGTCAGGTGTATGAAGATAGAGGAGAATATGTAAAGAATAGGCCAGACTATTCGGTGTATGTGTAGGCAAAAGAAATATGACCCGCAACGAGAGAGAAGGATCCAATGTAGTATGGTCTGGCCAGTCAAAGGACCCATTCACTCTAGCGGTAGTACCTCAACGGGTGGCTGGTGCCCTGACCAACCTGAACACCTGTTATTTTATTAATTTCCATCTATTGTCTGTCATTCTCATTACATGTCCTGTCCATTTCCATTTCTTTTTCTTACAAATTGTTAAAATATCCTCTAGTTTAGTTTGCCATCGTATCCTATACACACACACACACACACACACACACACACATATATATATATATATATATATATATATGTATATATATTTATATATATGTATATATAGACATATATGTGTGTATGCATTTATATATATATATATATATATATATATATATATATATATATATATATATATAAATGCATACACACATATATATCTATATAAACATATATATATATATATATATATATATATATATATATATATATATATATGTATATATATATATATATATATATATATATATATATATATATATATATATATATATATACAGTATATGTTTATATAGATATATATATGTGTGTATGCATTTATATATATATATATATATATATATATATATATATATATATATATGCATACACACATATATATCTATATAAACATATTATATATATATATATATATATATATATATATATATATATATATATATATATATATATATATATATGTATATGTATATTTATATATATATATATTTATATACAGTATATGTTTATATAGATATATATGTGTGTATGCATTTATATATATATATATATATATATATATATATATATATATATATATATATATATATATATATATATATATATTGTGTATGTGTGTACTGTGGTCATATTTCATCCAATATTAGGGCCTTGACATCTTACAGTCATTTGAATAAATTTGAATAAATTGTATACATTCTCACGTTTTAGTTATGCAATAATGTACTTATTCCTTCGTTTCTTTGACAGCTATTTGCATTAAGATGTACGAAATCATCGTCACGGACAGAATCCATTCCGGTGACGTAGTGATCTTGGAATCGGCCGAAAACAACAAATATTTAAGCGGGGCTCCAACTTCAGGCTCAAATTCATCAGGAACTGTTCAATTCGTCGTAAGTTTTAGGCCGGGAGCGCACTAGCGACTCTGTGGCGCCACAGAGCCACACCACGCGTGTGGCGGGACTCTGTGGCGCCACAAAGCCACGCCACGCCTGTGGCGGGGATGAGCGACAGAGAGCCACAGTCGCTTGCCGCAGTCGCTAGATTGCGTGGCAAAACTTGAAAACAATGGAAACCTATGGGAGACCACATCCCCGCCACACGATGCTGTGGCTTTGTGGCGCCACAGAGTCGTCACAAAGCCACGCCACGCCTGTGGCGGGGATGAGCGACAGAGAGCCACAGTCGCTTGCCACAGTCGCTAGTTTGCGCGGCAAAACTTGAAAACAATGGAAACCTATGGGAGGCCACATCCCCGCCACACGATGCTGTGGCTTTGTGGCGCCACAGAGTCGCTAGTGTGCTCCCGGCCTTATGAAAAATTCTCGTTTAGATAATTTTGATAATAGTAATAAGAATATTCAGTATGGTGATGATAATAATGATGACACTAACAAATCAGAGATATGCTCACTATTAATGTCTAATGCTGACAAAGATATTGAATAGAAGAAAAAATAGTAGTATAAATTTCAACTTTTAATCCTAACCAGAGTGGAACAGGCAACGGACTGGGGTTAACTGCCTCCAACGACCCCAGACTCTTCGTGATTTGTAAGGAACTGGGCTCCCAGTCCTGCACAATCCGCCACAAGCAGACAGGTGAGTTCGTTTGAGTCACGTGACCGAAGGGAAGCCTGAGGAATGCAATAATAAAGGCTATTTTCAGATTCCCATTATGGAAATAGTAACAAATCTCATATATCGTTTGTAGTTTTACTAATGGCAGTAGGTTGGCCAGCACACCAGCCACCCGTTGAGATACTACCGCTAGAGAGTTATGGGGTCCTTTGACTGGCCAGACAGTGCTACATTGGATCCATCTCTCTGGTTACAGCTCACTTTCCCTTTGCCTACACATCCATCGAATAGTCTGGCCTATTCTTTCCACATTCTCCTCTGTCCTCATCCACTTGACAACACTTATATTACCAAACAATTCATCTTTACTCAAGAGGTTAACTACTACACTAAAATCATTCAGTGGCTACTTTCCTCTTAGTAAGAGAAGGAGAGAATCTTTAGGTATGGTAAACAGCTCTTTTAGGAGGACACTCCAAAATCAAACCATCGTTCTTTAATCTTGGATAGGGCCATAGCTTCTTTACCATGGTCTTCCACTCTCTTGGGTTAGAGTTCTCTTGCTTGAGGGTACACTATTCTATCTTATTTCTCTTCCCCTGTTTTGTTTAATATTTTATAATCTATAAATGGAAGATCCATTTCAATATTGTTACTGTTATTAATATATTTCATATTGTAAATAATTTAGATAATTTCTCTCGTAGTTTATTTCCTTATTTACTTTCCTCACTGAGCTATTTTCCCTGTTATTATTATTATTATTATTATTACTATCCAAGCTACAACCCTAATTGGAAAAGCAAGATGCTATAAGCCCAGGGGCTCCAATAGGGAAAAATAGCCCAGTGAGGAAAGGAAATAAGGAAATACATAAATGAAGAGAACAAATTAACAATAAATCATTCTAAAAAAAGTAATGTCAAAAGAGATATGTCACATATAAACTATTAACAACGTCAAAAAACAGATATGTCATAAATAAACTATAAAAAGACTCATGTCCGCCTGGTCAACAAAAAAGCATTTGCTCCAACTTTGAACTTTTGAAGTTCTGCTTTTCCAAATAGGGTTTTATTTATCTAGTAATAATAAAACTAACAGTTTCCGCATTATTTTATCTTACAGGATTATATTTGTGCGCCTCGAATAACAACAGCATCTCACTTTCCACTTCGGAGAATAGCACGTCTTTCGAAACATATCGATGCCATCATTCTTGACTGAAGACTTCAATTGCAGTGTTGCCAGATGGGTTAGTCTAAATATCCCTAAAACTCATGATGAAAAATCCCCAAAACACCACAAAAATCCCCAAAACCACACAAAAATCCCCAAAACCACACAAAAATCCCCAAAACCACACACAAAAACCCCATTTCCAGAAATGTATTTTCTTCTGATCATGGATGTTTTACTAATATAAAAATGACTCACTTATACTTCGTGTAATTCTAAGTAAACTAATTGCAATAATATAAAGGTTTACTCATCTCTGTTTCTTCTTTATAGAAATATGTAGAGAATATCGTCATCAGTCATTCAAATATCTCCAAATCTAGGAATAAGTTCCCAAATGTAGGGATAAATCCCCATATATCTTCCTGGTTTAATCAGCCGAAGTACAGCCCCCTTATATCAAGAATAAAGAATTATGTGAACAGAGAAATTTATATACAAAATTGTCAACAAGAATTATAGGCTACTTATAAAAGATTGGCGAAACATTGTCCATGAGACTCTAAAAAATAAAAGAATAAAAAAAAATATTTGTACCGACGGAACAATAATTTACAAGAAGCCTCTTTCTTAAATATCAAAATTCATTTATAGTTCTCAATACTGCAATCATGATAAGCCTACTTGGCGAGTTCAAGTGTGGAAATCTTATTATTTTACTTGGTTATTTAAATAAATGCTACTTTGAGGAACGTAGTATAGTATTTATTCTTTTGAAAACCTCAATTTCATTCTAGAATGTCGATAGGAATCAATAAATGACTGAACCTCTAGAAGAATTGGCACCCCAGAATTCAATAGGTTGGCGAGTGTATGCCACGACTAGGCCTACCCAAAATGTTACGGTAGTAGGCTACCTTAAATCATAATCAAAATCTGTAATAAATTGAATTAAAATGTGTGATTATGCTAACATGGTGATGATGATTGTCCTACTCCAATTAAAATGTCTTAAAAAAAAGTGTAATAACGATAAGTAAGTTCAGAGTTATACGGATAAACTCAATCGTGGATAGCGTCATTTATTTATTTCCTTATTTCCTTTCCTCACTGGGCTATTTTTCCTTATTGGGGCCCTTGGGCTTATAGCATCTTGCTTTTCCAAGTAGGGTTGTAGCTTAGCAAGTAATAATAATAATAATGATGATGATGTTTTTTCAAGTTTGCAAATTAGTTGGTAAAGTTGGCAATAGATGGCGCTAATCGGGCAAGTGTTCTTTATCAGCGTGTTTTCCGGTCTTTCCTTTATTGTCTCGGGGAGAGAGAGAGAGAGAGAGAGAGAGAGAGAGAGAGAGAGAGAGAGAGAGAGAGAGAGAGAGAGAGAGTATTTTATACGATTAAACCAGACTTTCCAGGCGTTGAAGCAGAAACTAGTTTTAACTGGTTTCAGGTTTCATAGGCAAATCAACAAAATGACCACGTGCATTTCAGTCGCCTGAAGCGTATGAAGTACAATTTACATAGGGAACTTATGTGAGTTATTTGACTTAGTGAAAAATGTTATCCTTCGTTAATTTTTAGCTCAGTTTTA
Organism: Palaemon carinicauda; assembly: GCF_036898095.1. Lineage (NCBI taxonomy): Eukaryota > Metazoa > Arthropoda > Malacostraca > Decapoda > Palaemonidae > Palaemon > Palaemon carinicauda. The sequence goes on from NW_027172005.1 coordinate 390,499, forward strand.
TCTTTAATTTTGCCGGTTTTTTTGCCGGTTAAGTGGGCGTGGTAAGAGTCTCCATGAAAGCAAAGTGAATACGTGACCTCTTGGAAATGTTAAATGAAAGAGGAACCGGTTTTATGGTGTCAAAGGCATGACCTTTTGATGCAACTCGAGTCTGCTTGCAATTTCGTAATACTTTCGGAAAGAGAAGACAAAAAAATAAAAAAAAAAAGACAAAAAAAATATCCATCACCGACTTTTAAGACGACCTGGCAACTCTTGAGATCGAGAAACAGAATTTTTCATATTTTTCATATTGTTTCGTTCCTGCCGAATGCACATCGACGTACATTTAAAAGCGAATTGGCAACTGAAGCATAGCCGTAACCTTACTGTATATTTGAAAAAAAGAATGTATATATGAATAACGTAATGATAAGAAGTAATAGATGTAAGAGAATTCATTCCCTTTATGAAAAGAGCCACAACGAAGGAGAATTCTGACCATGAGCTATTAAGAAGTATAACCGGCTCGCCGGTCCAGGGTGCCATTCGTACGATAATTATCGTACATGTACATTATTTTAGGTCCAGTACGATGTACGATATATACCCTAGGTATATACTAATGTGTGTGTTTGATTAAACAATTATACTAAAATACCTTGAAATAAGTTATATATATTACTCAATAATCATGTTGAAAGTGTGTACGATAAAACTTTGGTTGAAAAACGAGAATTATAAGGCTCATGTACGATAATCCAACGGAAATAATCTGGTAATCCTGGGCCGGTCCCTCTGTTTACTGAAGAAATGAGCGAAAAGTCCCAAATGACTTCAGTTAAAGTCCACAGCTGTCCCATGCAGGGTTGCCAGGTTTTCTAAATGAGAAAAGGTCAATTTCTAATCAACAGAGGCTTTAAAAGGCCAACCCATTAATAGAAAAAGGTAAAAAATATAGTATTTAAGGCTCGGCTTTTTTCATATTACTATAGGTCAAGCTATTTAAATACAAAAGGTCAAATTTGAGTTTTTTTTTTGGCCGGAAAAAAGGCCAAACTGGCAACCCTGGTGACTCCCATGCACAAGTGGAGCAAGAAAACCTTTAACCAGTTGCTCTCTCTACTCAGTTCTTTGGAGTACCGCAAGGTGAATATCTCACGGCATTTAACTCGATTGTGCATTAGTGGAGATAACAATGGAAGGACAAATAAGTTATTTTTCACCTGGTCCTGCTAAGATTCCACACGAGGTGAATATTTTGAGCATTTTTACCTTAGAATATAAAGGGAAATTGATATCTTGACCAGGCCATGGAAGGAGTTTCCTTCCAAGAACAACCAAAGTTCAGATGTGTATTTATATTCGTGTTGACATATTATACAGTGTATACAACTACATGTGTATATTTATATAAGGATGTGTATCATATGGAATTTAGTGCCCAATGACTTATGCATTGCAAAATACTGACCATAGTAGCCTATAACAAAAATGTCTTAATTGTTCAATGTATTTTATAAACGACTGTTGGGCGTTGTCCAGCATGCCTTGAAAGTGAAATTCATTTCGGTATTATTACAGTTTCATCCATTATGGGAAATCTATTATAATAATATATTTCCCGAGTAAAGCAAGTCTTTTGTAGTATTTCTGTAAAATATTATCTGATATATTTTTATTCCAGTTTCCCCATAATGGATGAAACTGTAAATTTACCTTAATTTCCAGCAGTCTGACTGAACTACACAGGATTGTTTGTGATAAACATCATTGTTACATTGTATGGTATCAATCGTGGCTAATATTAAAAGAAAAAAAAAGAAGTTTCTTGGCCTGACATTCCATTTTTTGGGGCCCTGAAAATACCTTGCTTAATTTTAACAAATTCGACGACTAAAAAATCCAATGAAATTCAGGTTTAATCGGGAAATGAAATGGGGAAGTAAAAAAAATCAATAGGAAAGAAATAACAAAAAGAAAAAAAGTGAACGTTGTTAATACTTTATATATAGCCTAATATGCCATATCTGTTTTGACGTTACTTTTTTTAGAATGATTTATTGTTAATTTGTTCTCTTCATTTATTTCCTTATTTCCTTTCCTCACTGGGCTATTTTTCCCAATTGGAGCCCCTCACTGGGCTATTTTTCCCTATTGGAGCCCCTCACTGGGCTATTTTTCCCTATTGGAGCCCCTCACTGGGCTATTTTTCCCTATTGGAGCCCCTCACTGGGCTATTTTTCCCTATTGGAGCCCCTCACTGGGCTATTTTTCCCTATTGGAGCCCCTGGGCTTATAGCATCTTGCTTTTCCAACTAGGGTTGTAGCTTGGATAGTAATAATAATAATAATAGTAATAATAATAAAGGACAATCGAAGGTAGATGATAATGTATTAACAAATCTGATAGACCGAAAGGTTGGGTTAGGAAAAAAATGAGTCAACTACTTTAGACCATACAGAAAATTACAGTATCCTAAGACTCGTTCATTTATTTCTTATTTTTTTGTGTGAAAATGAACAAGAAACACCAGCTATTTCAAAAGAGTAATTTTGCAACCAGTAGTTAAAGATAAATTGTCAGTTATCTCCAGTATCCTTCTCCTTACAATGTCATGCTTTGAGTTTGGTCAGGGTCCTAATTGCGTTAACATATGTTAAATAAACCCTACCAATTCCTTTTAGCTTTTGAGTATAAGATCCAGGGATTCGTGATTAATTATCAGTCAAAAACATCATTAAATTTAAAACTAACCAAACGTGAGAACGCGAAAAATCTATTTTTGGGTGAGATAGCCATGGCGTCCCGATGGAAGGTTCCTTTTTGGTAGCTTCCTTGGGTAAATAACTTAAGTTATTTACCCAAGGAAGCTACCAAAAAGGAACCTTCCACCAGGACGCCATGGCTTGAGCCCAAAAAAATATTTGTACAATCTGTTCATTATTCCCCAAGATATGTATTTGTCATATAAACCTAATGCCCCCTGAAACTGTCATCGAGTTTCACATAATATTTGAATTCGAACTCCCATGAATTCTAAAGACTTGAAATAAAATATGGCTCTTTCACAACTATAGTCCATTTCTTTTAGCGAGGCAGATTTGCACCGACTCGCAGCGGTGACCTTTAAGCTCGGAAAAGTTTCCTGATCGCTGATTGGTTAGAATGATCTTGTCCAACCAATTAGCGATCAGGAAACTTTTCCGAGCTAAAAGGGCACCGCTGTGAGTCTGTGCAATTCTGCCTCTCTAAAAGAAATGTTCTATAGTCAGTATTTGATTTGTATTTCTGTTTACGGGTTTACATGAAGATTTTGCTAGGTTTAGAGATATTGCTTGACATTTTATTGATTAAAGGTACAAATTATATGGTTATACTTTACTAAGTAAAAGAATAAATTGTATTTATCTTTACTAATTTTCTTTTTGCTCTAAATACAAAATTTCAGTACGTGAACCGAGTTTGAAATAAATCGGTTGAGTGTATTACACTAATTTTTAGTTTGTTTCGGTAATTCGCTGTTTAATATATTTCGTTTCGTCGTTAATTTAATATATTTCGATGATTTATTATATTGATCGCAACCCTTCACTATATAGCTCCTGTTTTTATCTGAACATAGAAAGAAATGACATCGAAATAATGACCCACAAAGTTTTGCTTAAAATGTTCAAGTATGAGCGAATCGAACACAAGATTAAATGTGCCATTTTAAAGAAACGATGTAAATTATAGGAATTACAGGAAAATATAAATTAACGCCAATTAAATGAACCATATATTCTTCAAACTGGTTTTCTTGTGATGTTTATGCATTTCTGGCATAGGCCTAATAATAATAATAATAATTATTACTAATCATCATCATTATTATTATTATTATTATCATCCAAGCTACAACCCTAGTTGGAAAAGCAAGATGCTATAAGCCCAGGGGCTCCAACAGGGAAAAATAGCCCAGTAAGGAAAGGAAATAAATAAATGAAGAGAACAAATTAATAAATCATTCTAAAAAAGTAACAACGTCAAAACAGACATGTCATATATAAACTATTAACAACATAAAAAACAAATATGTCATAAATAAACTAAAAAGACTCATGTCCTCCTGGACAACAAAAAAACATTGCTCCAATTTTGGTGTTTTAGCATCCACAACTCCTTTTCCACTGGGGCTATAGGCAAACTCATTAACGAGTGGTTGGCACTAACGCTGCAGGTCAGCAAAGGATAAAACACAAGATAAGGAGGTTGTTAAGTTTATGGTTTGTATGTGGTTGGAAATTAGAGCTAGCCATTGTTTGAAGAAAATCGGTAAACCGTCAAATATTTTAAGTAAATCTAAGAAAATTGCGTTTCATGTAAAAATTTATAGAGTATATATTACTCTCATCATTTTTATGTCTCTCCTGATATTAGTTCCGTACAATTTTTTTTTACGGGTTTATTTCTCGCCCTCCATCAAACACTAAAGGTCTGTTCAGGCGGGCCTTGGTGTGTAAAAAAAATAATTTCTTTC
>NW_027172005.1:402500-405047 GCF_036898095.1 Palaemon carinicauda
ATATATATATATATATATATATATATATATATATACATTGTATATATATATATATATGTATATATATATATATATATATATATATATATATATATATATATATATATATATATATATATATATAATACATGTGTGTGCATATCTATATATATATATGTATATATATATATATATGTATATATATATATATATATATATATATATATATATATAATATATATATATATATATATATATATATATATATATATATATGTGTGTGTGTATGTGTATATATATAAATATATACATATATATACATGTATATATATATATATATATATATATATATATATATATATATATATATATATAGATAGATAGATAGATAGATAGATAGATATATTTGTAGGTAGTAGGTTAGCCTGGGCAACAGCCATGCGTTGAGATACTACAGCTAGAAAGTTATGGGGTCCTTTGACTGACCAGACAGTACTACATAGGACCCTTCTCTCTGGTTACAGTTCTTTCCTTTAGCCTACACATACACCGAATAGTCTGGCCTATTCTTTACAGATTTTCCTCTATCCTCATACACCTGACAACACTGAGATTACCAAACAATTCTCCTTCACCCAAGGGTTAACTACTGCACTGTAATTGTTCAGTGGCCACTTTCCTATTGGTAAGTGTAGAAGAGAGTTTTTGGCTATGGTAAGCAGCTCTTCTAGGAGAAGGACACTCCAAAATCAAACCATTGTTCTCTATTCTTTGGTAGTGCCATAGCTCTGTACCATGGTCTTACACTGCCTTAGGTTAGTTTTCTTGCTTGAGGGTACACTTGGGCACACTTTTCTATCTAGTTTCTCTCGTCTTGTTTTAATTAAAGTTTTTATAGTTTATATAAGATATTTATTTTAATGTTACTGTTTCTTAAAATATTTTATTCTTCCTTGTTTCTTCCATCACTTGGCCATTTTCCTGTGGGAGCCATTGGGCTTATAGGATCCTGCTTTTCCAACTAGGGTTGTAGCTTAGCAAGTAATAATAATAATAATATAATAATAATGATGATTTTGTAATATCTTTTCCCTTCTCTCTAAACGAGATCATTTCAATGATATCAACAATTTCAGAAATTACCAAAAGTTGCAACGAGACCTGTCTATAGAGTAGTTAGGTTGGTTAACGACTGGAATTCAGTGATTGGCAAGAACATATTAGGATAATGTGCAATGATTGAGCTGAAGGAGTAAGTACGCACTGGGCACGCCAGTTCCCGCACTGTTCACTCCAGTTCGCGCATCGTTCACGACTATTTCACGACTATTTTGTGCGTGTCAATGGCTGCCACAAACTTTAAACATTTCAAAGTTCTGGGCACGCATGGCACGCATGCCACGCATCGTTCCAGCACTGTTCACGACATTTCACGACTCGTTCACGCGTTCGCGCATCAATGCGTGCCACGAATGCGTGCAAGTGTCAGGTACTTAAGACTGGGATTTATACCATGTAAATGACCCAGCTTAAACATGGAATTCCAGTCATCAGATAACATCCTTACTCTATTCCTAAACTGGTAGTTTAACCTGTGGAACTTCAGGAGTTCAAACTTGCAGTAAAAGTTTCTATGTTGAACAGACTAACATAAGTCTCTCTTCATAGTTTGTATATAAGAGATATATTTCAGCATTGTTACTGATCTCGAGATATTTTATACTTCTTTTATTCATTACTTCTTAAGGGATTTTGACGAAGGAAAAATCTATTTCTGGGGCGAGAGACCTGTGCCGCCCAGTGAAATGCTCCTTTAGCAGTTATATACCTTAGAAATGATGCTAAAGGAGCATTTCACTGGGCGGCACAGGTCAGAGCCCAGAATATATAGTTTATTTCCTTTCCTCACAGGGCCATTTTCACCATTGGAGCCCTAGGCTTGTTACATACTGCTTTTCCAGTTGAGTTTTGTTTACCTAGTAATAAACGGAGTTTGAGCGAAACGAAAAATCTATTTTTGGTGTGAGGTAGCCATGTCGTCCTGATGGAAGTTCCTTCGAAGGTAGCTTCCTAGGTATATTTGAAGTCAAATATACCTAGGAAGCTACCTTCGAAGGAACTTCCATCACGACGACATGGCCTGATCCCAAAAATGATAATAGTACTGAAGTACCCTAAGATGAAAATTTGAGTTCGTAAATGCCTAATTTCAATAAGAATATTGCCCTTACGTTTTCCATACTTTTTAATCTATAAATCTTATTGAGACTTATAATTACTGTAATCTAATGAATTCTAGCTAAACTAAGCTTCAGACAGAGATTTAAAAAAGAAAGTAGCACAACTATTGTTAATTATAGGCATTCTTATCAACAGGTGCTCGTGGATTTGCAGAAGGGAACTGGTCCATTACAAGAACACCCATGTCAGTGTCATGGAACTCTCGCATCGCTCCAAAAGACTTTGGAGTCATCTTGGAGGATCTTGAAAAGGTCGTGAGAGAGTTGCTGTAAGTTGGTACTTTCTTGAACATTTGTAAGTGCATTCTGAATAGTATTAATGGTTGTG
>NW_027172006.1:10000-22500 GCF_036898095.1 Palaemon carinicauda
ACATCTTAAGGAAGGAGTGAGGTTGCAGGACCCACTACCTCTGTCTAAACCCTAAGAAAAACAATTGTACATTTGCCATATGGTGCTAATCTTTCTATCTTAATTTCTAAAATATATCCTATGAACAGGTAAGTCTTAGAGTAACAGTTCATTTTTATATAGTGTATGTGATATGTATTTCTAAAATGAGGAAATTAACCACGTTATGTAGTACTATGCACACATATATACAACTTTACAACTGTGTATATTAAATGCAAAGACACATGACTTATGGTAATCCCAAGGCCGTGAGAATTAGGTAGATACCCACAAATCATACATTTACATCTTCAAGTCTGTGAGAATTAGAATCATCCTCAGATGCAGCCATTAATCGAAATAAAACCCAATTTTGGAACCTGAATAAAATATTCCTTATCCTTCCAAGACTTTTTCCTCAATCTCCCTCATGATCACGCTCTTCAATCACCTTTTAGTACTCTCAATCATCTCGTTACCTCCATTTACCCTGACTGGGGTTGAACCCCTGATATTGGAAAAAATAGTTTCTTTGTAACATAATCGCTTACTATTATTATTATTACTATCCAAGCTACAACCTTAATTGGAAAAGCAAGATGCTATAAGCCCAGGGGCTCCAATAGGGAGAAATAGCTCAGTGAGGAAAGGAAATAAGGAAATGAATAACTGAAGAGAACAAATTAACAATAAATCATTCCAGAAAAAAGTAACAACGTCAAAACAGATATGTCACATACAAACTATTAACAACGTCAAAAACAAATATGTCATATATACACTATGAAAAGACTCATGTCCGCCTGGTCAACAAAAAAGCATTTGCTTCAACTTTGAACTTTTGAAGTTCTACTGATTCAACTACCCGATTAGGATGATCATTCCACAACTTGGTATCAGCTGGAATAAAACTTCTAGAGTACTGCGTAGTATTGAGCCTTATGATGGAGAAGGCCTGGTTATTAGAATTAACTTCGCTGCTCTTCTCATTAATTGTATTCACATATATGATGAAATATGGTAATTTGAACTCTTTGATGGTGGGTGTACTTTACGAATTTCAAAGGGTAATGAATTGGAGTTCATGTGAATAGTTTTATTTTTGTAATATTGTTTTGATTTTTTTTCTTTTTGTCGAAGGAAATATATAATTACAGTCACAGCATCCATCACTTGACCTTTCATTCAATCTTAGGTAATGCAATAATTACATCTTTTTGATTAGTATTCGTAGTAGTAGTAGTAGTAGTAGTAGTAGTAGTAGTAGTAGTGGTAGTCGTAGTAGTAGTAGTAGTAGCATCATAATTACCATTAATGTTACTACAATAATTGCTATTAACCTTTTTGTTCAAGTAATAATTTCCAGAGCAGTATTTGATATAAACTTCTCCAATTGTGATTATCAAAATTGGTTGTAAATTGTTTCATTTTAACAATAATCCTCGATCGAATTTCGAACATCAAACGAGAATAGAAATTAAACCATTTCCTAATTTGTCATTAATTAATTCTGAAACTTGTCAATGTTACTAAGTACAAATATCCAAAGACTAACATTTAGTATATACTGAAATTTAGAATTAAAATTATTTAAATCAAAATAAAAGAAATTATTATATAATATAGGAATTACTGAATGAGTTAGGCATGAATTATCAAATGGTTTAACCCTCTTCTCGCCTGAGAAAAGTTATATAAACGAATTAATGGATAAATCCAACGTCTGTTTTTAGAATCCATTGGGAGATGAAGAGAGATCCCTGATGTTTGGTTTCTCAAGGATAAAGTTTGAAGCGAAAAATGAATCTCAGTACACATGGGTAAGATGGAATAATGAATGTTCTGAGAGAGAGAGAGAGAGAGAGAGAGAGAGAGAGAGAGAGAGAGAGAGAGAGAGAGAGAGAGAGGAGGGTTATTTATATGTTGAACAGCCGTGACATAGAGATTTCGTAGAATATACCATATACCAGATTACATTTGATATAAAATAATTTATCAATATACACAATAGTACGAGAAACATCAATGACCATTTTAGAAACGTAATGAGAATCAAATTATTCTTATCACATTCAAGAAATCAAAAGATTTGTAAAACCAGACACACTTCAGAGGAACAAAATTTGCGGCTTTGGCCTAAGCAGAATTATCAACAGCAATTTTTCAGCAACCTAGTATTTTCAAGTATAATAAGAGGTATCTACCCAATTTCTGTTTATTTTACTGATAAGTAATATTAATTCTATAGGAAAATTATACATATGAGTATATAAATTTACTAAATAGTCAAATTAAGACTCTTATAATTTTTAATTATGTTGGCAATTCTGTTTAACCTATCGAGGATTGTCGAATCCATTATAATCCAGATAATACATTTGTTAGTAGTTGATATAATACAGTTATGACTAGATTACTGTTTACATATGTCCAATAAGATCTAATATACACATATGATTGCCTATGGAAATCCTTTGAATTCAATAAAGATAGAGTTTGTCGTTCCATTAGGTTTTACGGTTTGTAAACAATGACTCGAATTGTTTGTTTCTTACTTCTAGATGTAATTGAACGAGTGACAATGTGATAATTAACATCTAAATCAAAGTCAAGTGAATCGTACCTCAACAGATTTTCTCAGCTTCGAGTATTTGGCAGAATAGAAAAAACTTAAAAGAATATAATTGTATCTTTATGATCCAATGGGAATGCAAAGTTGCCAACGTTTACTTATTTTGATTAGATAAAGGAAGGTGTTATACTTTCATTTATGTAGTTTATGGAGTTCATACTTGGAAATTATAATTGAAAAGTTTATTCAAATTATTCAAAGTAGTTTTTATCGATTCCTATTTTGTGTAAAAAAAAATCTCATTTTTCGTTGGTACCTTTTATTACTTCGAGTAATGTCAACTAAATTCGTTCTCTTCACATAAAAACTGATATAATGAAATCATACGTTACATTATTATACAATACTATTATATACTTTACAATATAATGCCTTATAGTCCATTCTTAATAAATTACTTATATTTTCCTTAGCCTTTGAGTAAAATCTCGACAAAATCTTAATTTTGAATGACCAAACACTCTCATAACTCTGAATTATGCCAATAGATGGCCTCAGTGAGGCCTTTTTTATTGTAAATAACTTCTAGAACATTCCAGGCTTGAGAAACCTGAAGAATGGTCTTGCGTGATCACAAACTACCCAAAGCGATGGTTAATGAAGCGAATAGCAAACTAGCCAATTTTATCAACTTATGGAGTAATTGTTTATATTGATGTTTATTTTAGTCTTTTAGGACCAGAAGTTCATAGAAAGATCTGTATTACTTTAATATTTAATCTAAGTTTATTTAATTGTTCAATAATTAGTTGCACTTTATTGTTTAATACCATTTACATTGACGGGGATAAGTATAACGAGAATTGCAAACACACACACACACAGACACTTACACACACATATACATACACACCCCCACACACACATATATACTGTGTGTGTATATATATATATATATATATATATATATATATATATATATATATATATATATATATATATATATATATATGTACATACATATATATATATATATATATATATACTGTATATATATTTATATAGGTATGCATATATACATACATGTATATATATATATATATATATATATATATATATATATATATATATATATATATATATATATATATATATATGCTTCCAGAAGTAAATATTTATTGTATGAAAAGCCTTGTAATAAAAACACATTTTTTTCAAAAGTGTTTATAGAGTAACACTTTTGGATTTCTCTATATTGTTGATAACTTTATTTTTAACTGAAATTAAATAGTAAACAACACCAGCATTTTAATTTTCCGTTGCTGATAAACAGAAGTAATTTATCATTCAATTATTTTGATGGTCAAAATCAACACATTTCCTCTGACGAAGCTTTTACTATGATAAATGATTCTTAGTATTTTCAAATTTAAAGACAAAATCAGATTCTGAAGAAATAGTTCGAAATCCAGCAATATGAAAAACCTAAAGTTTCTATTAATGAATGAAAAATATCATATAAATAACAATAAACTTACGTACGTATCATTCAATCAAATATACACCCAAGATTCCTTTTGAATGAACAAAAAAATTATAATATGAAACTCATTGACCATTGGAGAGAGGATAGAAGCTGAATTGATCTGAACAAGTCCCTGTAGGGTATTCCTTTTCTTTGCTGGTGAAGGAACTCGTGAAGGAACTCGTTTTAGGATTGCAACAACAGTAAAAAGAAATTAATATTTACGGCACTCGAGTGCAATGACATTTGATTTTCCCTTGAATCTATAACTGAAAATTTTCTCAAAGAAAAGGGACATTTAAACAAGACATATTCCTCAAATTTATATTTCTTATAACTAACTCAATTATATGAAGAAAAATAGCCGCATTTAAAAACCATATCGCTAATAAATATCGTTCCCGAAACCAAAATGGTAATTATTGCTATATGTATGTAGTTTCATACGTTTACTCTACCATATAAAATGTAAAGAGTACTTTGCTTAATAAATCAGTCCTCTGAAGTAGTATCATGAAACTGGTCATGACTTAATCATATACTTTTCATTTTCATTTTCCCTTGATTCATTTGCATCTCAGCATCACATTTCCCTGTGATTTTACGTATATATATATATATATATATATATATATATATATATATATATATATATATATATATATATATATATATATATAAATATATATATATATATATATATATATATATATATATATATATATATATATATATATACATATATATATATATATATATATATATATATATATATATATATATATATATATATATATATATATATATATATATATATCCTAATTCTTGTATGCAGATATGTTTTGTATGTCAAGGTAAATGAACTCTATAATCATGAGAATTCCACAAAAACCTATAACTCAGCATGTTGTTGTAGCAAGATTGCATTTTGATAGCGAGGGGAGCCTAGTTGCCTTTGGGCGCTCGAGTTGACTAGGCTTTCCCTGAAAGAGTGTAGTACTTACAAACTTTTGTAATAAAGGAGAAACCAATGTTCCGACGTCTCATTATCCGCCAGCATGGGGCATGTATATATATATATATATATATATATATATATATATATATATATATATGTATGTATGTATGTATATATATACATATATATATATATATATATATATATATATATATATATATATATATATATATATATATATATATATATATATATTTATATATATACATATATATATATATATATATATATATATATATATATATATATATATATTTATATATATATATATATATATATATATATATATATATATATATATATATATACATATATATTTGTATGTATGTATGTATGATCCAACAGCATTGAGATATAATGAAAACTCTTTAATGCACTCTGCTGTTCACAACTGTGTAAGTTTGTTAAAGTTTCGAATAATGATATGATGGCAGAAACTTTAGTAATTAACTAGGAGCATTTGCTTTCTGAACAGCTGGTGAACTACAGTAGTCAAGAATCATACAGATCAAGAAATTATTTTTGGTACATGTTTTCTCCAAAAGGTTAAGTTCCAAGAATGATAGTCTAAGAAATTATGTAGGTCGAATGTGTTTGCTTTCTGGTTCACAGAGTTCCAAGAATGATACCGATCATTTAAATAGAGAGCAATTTGAATAATCATAACTAGAAGATGTGATGTGGTCTTCTAACCAGTGGGACATTCAAGAGGTCTAGTAGGATCAGAAAAAAGTAGCACAGATGAATATATATATATTTTTCAATAAGATCAATGAAGCTTTTTTTACTTTCATTTATGGAAATAATCATAAAAAATGCTGTTTAAATTATTGAGACTCTTTACTAATCATTAGTTTGTGTATAAAAGAAACCAGATTTTTCATATTTTTGTTGGTACCTTTGGTTTCTTCATAGTATTGTCCTCCTGTTCTATTCACATAGAAACTGATATTATAAAATTATACGTAACAATGTTACGGAATATTAATAAGTACTTTAAAACATAAAGTATAATATTGATAGATACATTATAATATAAAGTATAATACCCCATTCTAAAGAATTTATTCATATTTTTATGTGCATTTCAGGAAAATATCGGTAATATCTTTTGAAGAACTAAACAAAGCCATAATTCTAAATGATGCCAATAGATGGCCTCAGTGAGGCCTTTTTGAGCCTCAATATCTTCTAGAACATTCCAGGCTTGAAAAACTTGAGGAATTGTATGGCGGGATCATAAACTACCTAAAACGATAGTTAACTATGCGAATTGTAAACGACCCAATTCTGTCAATTCATGAAGTGGCTCGTAATACGTGAGCAGAACTTCATGGAAGCTTCAGTATTGTTTTTAATATTTTTCTAGGTTTATTTAATTCTTCAATAATTATTTTGAATTTACTGTTTAATACTATTTGCATTAAAGGGGATAAGTATAACGAGAAATACAAGAATACACACAAGCATTTCATTATCAATAATTACACAAGAATCAAGAGTGAATGTTATTACCCCACTGGAAGAAATATTTCCAAACATGCTATTTCTCTATAATGAATTGATGGTGAGATGGAGGCTTAGTCATACAATTACGATAGTGATCTGGGGGTCTATATGAGTGAGAAAATTGTGTAGCCAGAAGCTTTTAAGGCAAAGAAACGAAAAACGTGCTTAATGTATGGTGCCCTGAGTAATTTTGTCTTTATTATCTTTAAAAAATAGAAAATAGTTTTTCATTCTCATATTAGCAATTGTTGAATTGTAATTCAGAATGGTATACAATCAAGTTACTATGGTGAGGAGCTTCAGTGTATAAAATAGGACTCAGTTAAGACTTCTACAAAAAGTATTGTAACCATAGAAAGTAACTAAAAATATTTTAAGATTTAGATGATTTATAATTCAGAATGGTATACAATAAAGTTACTATAGTAAGGAACTTTAGAAACGTTTTTGTGAGATCCTTAAGATTTTCAACATGATATGATATCATCTTTTTCACCTAATAAATTACAAGTTACACAATAATTTAGGATTACATCATAATGAGATGTAATCACATATTTATTTTGAAACACAGTGGCCATACAATGAACCTGCACCAGCCTTTCTTGTGATGTAGTGTTCAAAACATTTAATACACATCTGACTGGGGTTAGAGTTTACAAAGGGTAATGTAATTATAGAAAATAACTAACAATATTTCAAGATATTGATGATTTGCCTGTATTCATTTAGTTAAAATGTTCAATATTCATTTCGATATCAAGAGTATTGAACCTAGAATAAAAAAATACAATTGTAATTAAATGGTACATTTTTTTTAGCTCAATGATGTTTCAGTATATTGAAATATATTTTACTAGATGTAGGTCACTAAACTAAGAACTCTTACAAAAGCTATTTCAAAATAAAAAAAGAATCCATGTTTAATGATGCAAAGAAAATGGACTGCTGCTAAATTGAAAAATAGGAAAGCTGAAAAATCTGAATAAAAATATATTGAAAGAAGAAAATTGAACAACAATGGAGGCAAAGTGTTTAACTTACAATTGCTTTCACGATTTTAACATGAAAATCGTTGTGAGTTTGATTAAAAAACATGAAAGAAAGAAAAATACTGTGGATTATGTATTTGAAGATTGTGTCATATTTTCTCAACTCTATTAAATGAAAAGCAAAAGGGGAGTGAGCAAAATATATTTTGAATATTTTTTCATAAGGTTTTCACGTTATAACTGAATGTAAGGACTTGGTGTAATAATTTTTATCAAGATTCTCCTTAAAACTCATTCAGTATAATTTAGCAATATTTTAGCCAAATTTTCCAAATTGAGCCATTATTATATACAAAGGACCTACTATCATAGCTTAATTTTCTTAGATAATATATTAAATCAAGCCAAGTAGATTTTTGGACATGGATACTCCTAAGTTCTCATATCTCTTTTTGTTATCTTGAAATCCTCGGGAATAATTGAATTATTTCTTGTCATTCTACAAGTCTGGGTTAATGGCATATCCAGAATTTAGGAATAAACCCTGTTTATGGAAAGGAATAGATTAAACCGAAAGATAGGTTTGCTGGAATCTAACGATGTTGTGTTGATATTTATCCATATTGACTCATTAGGGGTAATTTGAATGAATTACTACCAATTGTATCACGTGGTGGGCCGTGAAATCGGGTAAAACTCACTGGTAAGAGACTGATGTCTCGCCAGGTAAATCCTCGGACAGCTAGGTAGCCTCAGGTTCCGATTTCTTTTATGGTCTCTCGTGGCATGGTTGGTTTCGACTTGGCCTTTCATTAGAAGGGGCTAGCGTTCGAACCCAAGTATGAGGTAGAAATTTATATATATATATATATATATATATATATATATATATATATATATATATATATATATATATATATGCGTAAAAAATCACAGGAAAACGTGATGCTCAGATGCAGAAGAACCACAGGGAAAATGAAAATGTGGAATATACACTTAAGTCCTGACTAGTTTCGTGATACTTCCTCTGAGGAAGTATCACGAAACTAGTCAGGACTTAAGTGTATATTCTGCATTTTCACTTTCCCTGTGGTTCTTCTGCATATATATATATATATATATATATATATATATATATATATATATATATATATATATGTATATATATATATATATGTATATATATATATATATATATATATATATATATATATATATATATACATATATATATATATATATATATATATATATATATATATATATATATATATATATATATATATATGGGTGTGTGTGTGTGTGTGTGTGTGTGTTTGTATGTGTGTGTGCGTGTGTGGGTGTCTGTGCATGTAGAGAGAGAGAGAGAGAGAGTGAAAGAGAGAGAGAGAGAGAGTTTGTAGTATCTGTTCTTCATTTAGAATGTAATATACTCAACTCATTTTCCCTGAGAGAGAGAGAGAGAGAGAGAGAGAGAGAGAGAGAGAGAGAGAGAGAGAGAGAGAGAAGTAGATTATCAGCTCCATTAATCTTGAAAAAAAAAGGAACAAAGAAGTGAAAGACCTTATCAAACATCTCTCTTGTGTAGGATGCTCTTCATTCTCAAGTGCAGATCTCAAAGCAGATAGGATTCAACTTAAGGATTCTACAATTAAGGATTTAAAAGGATGTTATAGCATTGTAAAAAGGATGAGGAATTTTTCATTAGCTTTTTACTGATAGAATCTTCTTTTCAAGGTTTGAGAAGTTATGTAAAATTGTTTTTTTAATACAAAGCTTTTTTTGCAATTAGGTTTTTAGTAAAAGAAATCAAGATTTGAGTTCATTAATATTTTACTGTTACAAAACTACTCTTTAGGTTTCAGATTTATTCGGAAATTTCTTCTTTAGAGTTTGTTCTAAATCTATTTCAAATACAAACTTTTTTATTATTAGATTTTGAGTTAAAATAAATCACGACTTGATTTCCTAACTGTGTTACTGATACAAAATTTCTTTTCAGCTCTGATATTTATTTGGAAATTTCTTCTTTAGAGTTTTTTTTCTAAATTTATTTCAAATACAAACTTTTTTTTTATTAGATTTTGAGTTAAAATAAATCACGACTTGATTTTATAACTGTGTTACTGATACAAAATTTCTTTTTAGCTTTGAAATTTATTTGGAAATTTCTTCTTAAGAGTTTTTTTATAAATTTATTTCAAATGCAAACCTTTTTTTTTTAATAAATTTTCAGTTAAAATAAATCACTACTTGATTTCATTACTGTATTACTGATCAAATTTCTTTGTAATTTATTTGGGAATTTATTCTTTATAGTTTTTTACAGATTGGTTTCATACATAAAAGCAATTTTTTTTTATTTATTTCCATTGGAAAAAAAATCATGATATATTTCCTATAAAAGACGAATATAGAAAATAAATTATCTATACTTAAAAAAATAATGATACTTACCTACCTCCATCTTGATAAATTATGAAAATTATTTGGTTTCTGGATTTCAATTTAAAATAAAAAACAAAGTTGCAATTTTTTCATATTTATTAGATGATGTTTTCCTGGTATGTTCATTACTGTATTCAGTGAAATATGAACATTTGTTTTCATTTTGAAATTCAACAATAGAAAAGTCATGAATATTTAAAATGGTAATATCCATTATCATTCAAAACAATTGAAACAAAAACTCTATTCATTGCAATGTACCCTATATTTTGATGTCATGAAACTCTCTCTCTCTCTCTCTCTCTCTCTCTCTCTCTCTCTCTCTCTCTCTCTCTCTCTCTCTCTCTCTCTCTATTGATTTTCGTGGAATTTCTTGCACTGAAATATCAATCAAGTTTGAAGTCTCTGTGACATCAATGTCCAAAATTTATGGCTGAATACGGGAATTGAACATTTTGCTTGACCGTGACCGTGACCTTGACCTTTGACTTTGACCCTCCAAATTCAAATCATTTCCAGTTTTTACATAGCAAGTAATCCGTACAAGTTTCATTACTCTACGATTAAAATTATGAGTAGGAAACTGTTCACAAACAAACACAAACACAAACGAAAACGCAAATAGGGACGAAAACATTGCCTCCTTCAAACTTCGTTGGTGTGGGTGATAATACCATGTATGCTAGCACACATACCGTGAATATTTAGGAAATTCGAACCAGTGGATATCCTTCATTATATATATTATCTATTCATAACCATCACTTGTTAGGCAACCCTAATAGCCAGTTAGTTTAACAATACCTATTGTCCTAACAGTATAGCATTTTATTATTACAATATTTTTCATCATTCATTCTTAGTTACCTATATGATTGTCATTTTGCATATTTGTAATTCTAAAAAGAATTATTATATTATTATTATTATTATTATTATTATTATTATTATTATTATTATTATTATTATTATTATTATTATTTTTAATATTATTATTATTATTATTATTATTATTATTATTATTATTATTATTATTATTATTATTATTATTATTATTATTATTATTATTAATATCACTAATCGTTAACCAGTTTCCTTTTTCAAAGTTCGTATAGCAGAAGTATGAACTTTTTTACTGGCTCTTCGATTTAACTGACATAAAGTTTCCTAGTTGATTTAAAGGTTTTAAACATATCGAGAGATTGTTCATGAATGGACAGTAACAATCCCAAATATACATAAGATCAGTGCCAAAGCCCCTCCCTAATCTTGGGAAAGAAAGGGCCAGGCAATGGCTGCTAATGACTCTGCAGGTAGACCTGTATGATCCCCCAGAAACCCCCCTGCCTTAGCTCACAAGGATGTTGAAGTTGTAAACTGATAGAAACTATCAAATTAGTATAGGACTCGAACAAAAATCCGGCTGCAACACCACATACACTCACTGCACAGCGTCTAAAACGTTGACATCGCTTCCAAAAGACTCAAATCACTGGTAGTTCTTTCTTTAGATAGTACCTACAATGTTTACAAGGCTACCAGAAGACTCAAATCACTGGTAGTTCTATCTTTAGACAGCACCTTCAACGTTTACAAGTCTTCCAGAAAGTTCAAATCACGTGTAGGGCTAACTTTAGACAGCATCTACAACGTTTACAAGGCTTCCAAAAGGCTCAAATCACTGGTAGTTCTATCGTTAGACAGCACCTTCAACGTTTACAAGTCTTCCAGAAAGTTCAAATCACTTGTAGGTCTATCTTTAGACAGCATCTACAACGTTTACAAGGCTTCCAAAAGGCTCAAATCACTGGTAGTTTTTTCTTTAGACAGCACTTACAACGTTTACAAGGCTTCCAGAAAGCTCAAATCACTGGTAGTTCTATCTTTAGACAGCACCTTTAACGTTTACAAGGCATCCAGAAGGCTCAAATCACTGGCAGTTCTCTCTTTGGACAGCACCTACAACGTTTATAAGGCTTCCAGAAGGCTCAAATCACTGGTAGTTCTATCTTTAGACAGCACCTTTAACGTTTACAAGGCTTCCAGAAGGCTCAAATCACTGGTAGTTCTATCTTTAGACAGCACCTACAACGTTTGCAAGGCTTCCAGAACGGTAAAATCACTGGCTAAAACACCACTTACACTCTACAGTAGATCTCGAGATAGGGACGTTCCAATAGACACCTGCCTTCACCAATGTATGAAGATGCTAATTACGATTAGAATCCATAATAAAAAACAAAAACATCAAGTAATTCACACTGTGATATTTATGAACTGGATTTAAAGGTTAAAAGCTATGGCATATCCTCTCGGACACAGAAGGTCGTGAGTGGGGGAATAATAATAGAAGATAATTGGTGAAAATTAATGATAATCCCTGAGATTATTCTGACACCCAGTGGGAAGTCAGGT
>NW_027172006.1:42500-45000 GCF_036898095.1 Palaemon carinicauda
AAATCCTTGATTGACTATACTAAAATTATCAGAATTTCACTAAGAAATAGTAAAGTGCCATCCATAACTATTACACTATAGTCAATTCTTTTTAGTGAGACAGATTTGCACCGACTCGCAGGGCTGCTCTTTTACCTCGGAAAAGTGTCCTGATCGCTGATTGGTTGGACAAGATAATTCTAACCAATCAGCGAGCAGGAAACTTTTCCGAGCTAAACGGACACCCCGGCGAGTCGGTGAAAATCTTCCTCAATAAAAAGAATTAACTATAGGTAAAGATGAAGAAAAAAAATCTACCTTTATGGTTGTAGTCGGCAGGAACTTTGAGTCTAGAGACACTAGCAATCGGATCACCTTCATTCAAATGCTGTCAACGACCAACTCCCCCTTGTAAAACGTCTTCTTTTGTAATCCCACTTAATAAGAAATAATAAACAACCAAAGAACAAAATAATATTTATTTTTTGCATTTAGCGTTCTTGCATTACAGGAAGTCACTCCCACACAATTTTAATTCCACATTCCATAATCACCCACATCTGAAAACTTCTGAAGTTTTCATTAGACAAGCAGCTTGTCATATACATGTATACTCAAAAACATGTTACCGCTAAACTTGATACCAGTTATCACAGTATATGATAATCCTCATTTAGCGTTCTTGCATTACAGGAAGTCACTCCCACACAATTTTAATTCCACATTCCATAATCACCCACATCTGAAAACTTCTGAAGTTTTCATTAGACAAGCAGCTTGTCATATACATGTATGCTCAAAAACATGTTACCGCTAAACTTGATTCCAGTTATCACAGTATATGATAATACCCTAAAAATTCAAACTTTCCCGTGCAAAGTTTGAACGCCAGAATGTATACATACCGAACACCACTACTCGACAAAACCTTAAGCCCCGCCCCTTACCTCTCATTTGCGTTTACACAAAGAAAATAATTTTATTCTAATTCCCCCAGTTCAACCGAAATAAATTATATTTCTTTTGTAATCCCACTTAATAAGAAATAATAAACAACCAAAGAACAAAATAATATTTATTTTTTGCATTTAGCGTTCTTGCATTACCAGAATGAAAGAAAGGTCCAATTACGAAACAATATGCTTATAAACCTAATATGAGCGAAACCAACAGTCTTGAATCCAGCATATCTTTGATGTAACCATCCTTCGCGGACTCTGATCGCCATCTCCCATGTTTTTTAAACAATCTATCTGAAACGCCAGAATTAGCGCAAACTGTCGCACCACCCGCTCTTAGACTATACAAACCGTATTTTGAAATGTCTGAAACTATAGATTTAAAAGCTTCAATAAACAGTTCCCGCATTCTTGAATAAGTCAAAGGTTTATTAACCTTTCTAATCTGATAACCTGCCTTTGTTTTAGTAATATTCCGAAAAATAAATTCAGAACTTTCATTAGAAAACCCACACCACATAAAATACTTCTCCAGATTTCTGACAGGACATACATCAGTATGTGTCCTAGCAATTACAACATGTTGACCATCTCTATATATATATCAGTCTACTTTTCTCAATAAAAATAGACATATGCGTTTTTTCAAAACAAACATCTGAACATCTGATGTTCAATAACTCACTGCATCGCAAAAAACCAGAATATGCAACCAAACATGCACATATTGTTCTTTGATTATAAATGTTTCCACTTTCAAAAAATTTTACAGTACATTTGTTTTAACATTTCTGCATTTATAGGCTCTTTTTTCGTTATCGGTACAGACAAACGTCTTTTCCCTGCCTCACACACATTCTTCACTAAATCCGAATCTGCCGGAGATGAAATTCCAATAACGGAATATGCCCAGCGAATTCCATACAAGGCTGAAGATAACACACTCACTGAAACTCCTTCCTGAATTAACCTTGCTAAATACATACAAATCACCAAAGGCTTCATAGTAGACTTTTTATCATGAATGCCACTCTTCTCCAACCACGAAACCCACTTCATATAGCTCCGATAGTACACTTTAGTCGTAGAACTTGCACGCCACTCTGCTAATAATTCTGGAATTCTCTCTATATTTTCTTTTACAGATTCCGGAAGAATGGCTACGTCATTTTCATATGCCTGCAAAAATAGATGTAAAATAAAAACCTTAATAAACACATGCTTTTATTTAAAGTCAATTTTCAAACATAGCATATAAAAATTCAGATCAACATTTCCAAACATTGAATCATAACTTTTCCCACACATATAAAAATCCTTCTGTGATGGTAAATAAACAACACCCTTAACAAATTGATCAAATTGTGTACCATCTGGACACAACAATGGCCAAAAACTTGACGATTCCCATTTCGGAACCACTAAAGCACCGCAAACTTTATCTTCTGACATTTTTGCCAAAACTCTACCTACCAAATAAATAGATGGACAGAACCACCCTCTTATGTTAGCCCAACTCTTTGTAAATGCATCAATACCGCTACATTTCATGTTCCAGTACC
>NW_027172006.1:50000-65000 GCF_036898095.1 Palaemon carinicauda
AAAAAACCCGAGTCATTAGAATATTTGAAAACAAAAATCCTGAAGTTGAAAAGTAAATGGATATTGCCTCACAAAATGTTAAAAGTTTGACTGAGATCTAATTGAAAAGTGTCATTTTTCATTTTTAGAGATAACATGATTGAAAGCCTTCGCTCTAAAGCTTTTTGGTAAAAGTATAAAATATATTCAAGTTGACAAAGTAAGTCTATTATTTAAAAACTTTCCGCGGTCGATGGCGTCGAAGAAGTATTTGACTAAACCCTGTTTATTTGTAGCTGAATAGACATAACTTTTCACTACTCCTTATAAGAATAAGTATCATGGATCCGTTTAAAGAAATTATGTATCATGAAATAATATAAACAAATGCCACTTGGAGTCATAATGGACAAATAATTATTCCCATATAGAATACAGTTTCCCCTTTTTAAACAGGAAACTACATAATCTATATATCTCACTGGCTACATCATACAGAATCATCTAATGTTACAGTAATACAGGACGAATAATTATTACCATATAGTCTTCCCTTTCAAACCAGGAACACCATATCCTATGTATTTCACTGGTTACTTCACACTAAATATCACCAGCACCAGCTGCTATCACAGCTGTACTTCCTCATCAAGGATCTCCCTTTAACAACTGGTTCCAGAAACATAATTTGCCAGACTTAGAGAGAGAGAGAGAGAGAGAGAGAGAGAGAGAGAGAGAGAGAGAGAGAGAGAGAGAGAGAGAGAGAGAGAGAGAGAGAGAGAGAGGTGGGGGGGAGTCTAGGCCCTTGAAACTATTGTTAATATTCACTGTGGCATCTTCAAAGAAGTCTTTGAGGTTAATTGTCAAGGGAGGACACACGTGTGAAGGGATTGGAGAGGAAGATCCTCTTCATTGATGG
Organism: Palaemon carinicauda; assembly: GCF_036898095.1. Taxonomy (NCBI): domain Eukaryota; kingdom Metazoa; phylum Arthropoda; class Malacostraca; order Decapoda; family Palaemonidae; genus Palaemon; species Palaemon carinicauda. The sequence continues at coordinate 50,899 of NW_027172006.1, forward strand.
GATTTACGCGTCGAAGCCGAAGGTGAAGAGAGATGTTACTCTGCTCACATGTCTCGGTTAGGGTTTGAATGCATCAAAACCTCAGTTTAGACTTGACTAAACATAATCGATTTGAAATGAAATTGCAATAAAATTCAAACAAAAATAGAAACAATTTATAATAATTTTAAATTCAAATCACTATCAAATTAAAATCAAAATGCAATTAAATTGAAATCAAATCGAAATCGAATTAAACCAAATTGCAACCAAATTGAAATCAAATTCAAACAAAAATAGAAATAATTTATAATAATTTTAAATTCAATTCACTATCAAATTGAAATCAAAATGCGATTAAATTGAAATCAAATAAAAATCAAATCAAACCAAATTGCAACCAAATTACATTCAAAACAAAATCAAATTAAAACCAAATTTTAAACAAATCAAAATGAAATTACAATAATATCGAAATAGAGATATAAAATTAAAATCAAGGTACTGTCAAAATAAAACCAAATTACCTTCAAATTAAAATTAAATTATAAGTCAACATCAAATTACAATGAAATTAAAACTACAATTAAATCATGAGCCAATTCATGTTACAATACCTAGGAAATTCCATCCGTAAGGCATAAATACCATTAAATTTGCGCTCAACAGTAACATAACTTACTAATTAAGAAATTATTACACTAAAACGACCTATATGGATTAATTAAACCATGATTCAAAGCTCCTCAGATATATCCTGATGACAATATTTTTTTTGAATAAACAATTAATTTAATCAGTGGTTTATATATGAATCAATTACGAATAGAATGTACATCATGTAATACAGAAAGCTAAAATCTTAAAGCAAAAGCCAACGTTTATTCGTCTAATTAACATGAATTGAATTAATAATATATTATGTTTATGCTACTGTATTTTCTTCGTAACAAAAAAGTTATATTAAATTGATACATAATACTTTGTTGAATAAAGACTTATTTCCTTATTTATAACGATGATATTGGACATAGACAAATATGTAGTTTATGAGTTTTAGAAAAAATATATCAATTCTGATACAATTTACAGATTAGTTAAGAATTATATATTGAAAAATAGATGAATACTTCCTGGAATTTGATTTTAATTTTCTATTTCAATACACATAAGTAAACACAAATTTCAATAAATATATGCTATAGAGGATAAATAGATAAATAAAAGATATCAGTACCAAAACGTTTCCTTCCTATTGTAATAAATGAAGGATTGTAAAGAGTTCCTGTTATCCCATGAATTTTCAAGTAAAGGTATACAATGATTAAATGACCTAGTATCAAATAAAGCGAATAATACATACAGCAAAATATAAACAAAGTCCTTCCATTATACAGAGTATGTTGCCATATCAGTCTGATGACGCAAGAGCTCTCGTAGCTTACACATGAACCAAGATGATTGGAACTTGTTATGAAAAGGGCACTTTTTCATGATTCATAGATTGCTTCACACTTCATGATGTGCAATGGTGTTCTTTTTATTCCATTACGAACACTAAAGTACATTATCTGAAATAGACCTTACAACATATGTTGTCTGGATATAGAGAGCCCTAATGACCCAGGAACATCACATGCTTTTTGTTCATCATTGCTTGCCCTGAATTCAAGAGGGATTGAAACTGCATTTAATGACATCTCTATATCTACAGCATCACATAATATATAATCAAGATTAAAATCAACAGCTAGGAGAAACTTGCATATATGTTGAGCACATTCTTTTATTGAGTCAGTACATCAAATTGTTTGGGCATGAAAAATATCAATGACTTATTTACTTGTTTGGACTTTGAGAAGTAAATGCAATAATCTATTATGATCGTATTGAAAGAGACCTTTGATGTCTTGACATGTAAACATGTATTCAAATATCGTGATCCAGAATCCAGCAGTGTGGAAATTCCAAGAACTAGTTTATAAAGGGTGGAAATAGACGCTGCAGTTGAAGAGATAAATGCATTAGATATATTAGATATATTAAAGACGAATTTGAAATAGATAAATGGATATATGAGTGTATTGGTTCAATATTAGTTAGATTTGACAATAAATGTTACCTTAGATTAATCATCCTGAAAATAATGCAGTTAATTAATCTTTATATCTTATTACAAAACATTATGACCTAATTAGAAAAAGATCTCTCTCTCTCTCTCTCTCTCTCTCTCTCTCTCTCTCTCTCTCTCTCTCTCTCTCTCTCTCTCGGGATAGGTACACCAACAGTTATACAATTCTAAGATTTTAATTCATTCATGAGTATATCAATTAACTTGCTAGTCATAAAATTTAGATAGAATTCTATACATACATATATACATTATATTCATACATAGTTTCATAGATTTTGTGTGTTATATGTACACACACAAATATATATATATATATATATATATATATATATATATATATATATATATACATTTATTCATACATACTTTCATAGATTTTCTGTGTTACATGTACACACACACACACACACACACATATATATATATATATATATATATATATGTGTGTGTGTGTGTGTTTATATATGTATTTACATATATATATATATATATATATATATATATATATATATATATATATATATATATATATATATATATACTGTATATATATATATATATATATATATATATATATATATATATATATATATATATATATATACAGTATATATATATATATATATATATATATATATATATATATATATATATATATATATATATATATATATACAGTATATATATATATATATATATATATATATATATATATATATATATATATATATATAAGTGTGTGTGTATGCTTGAGTGTGTGGGTTTGTGGTTGTCTGTGCATGGGTGGATGTGTAAATATAGATAAAAGTGGATATAACTGATGACAAATGTAAAAATAAAAAAGTTTATGAATCTTCGCCAAACCGCTACATCATAAAAGTCCAATTTTCCTCCTCACCATCTCCAACATATTATTACATCATTATATAAACATACAACTGAGCCTCTATGAAGCCCATAACAGCTCCTCATTGAGTGCGCTCATGTTCCAACTAACCTTTCCTTATTCCTCCTTTGCTCGATATTAGATATTCCAAATAGTCCCTTTCTACAATACAAGTTCCGGAGAAGTGCCTCTATTGGCCCTATCCGGGTTTGATTGAAAGCCAATTTCTCCTTGGGAGGGTCCTGAATATGAGGAGGTTTTTTTTTTTTTCGAAAAGTGGGGCCGACCAGAAACTTTTATCTGTTGATGTGCAATAAAGCGAAAACGGGTTTACTTTGTGAATATTTTTCCTTTATAGATTTTTGCATGGTATACAATATCTGCTTTATCATATCTAGATTTTCATGAATTTTATTTCATTAATGTAAGTGCTTCATCATGGGGAATATAAATTGTATAATTATTCAACCCCTGGATATATATTTTTTTTTAATTCATATGTGTGAATAAAGGTTTTCCGTTTTTTTGTTACATTATAAAATTTTATTAAGACATAGAACATGAAAGAATTTGATTCTGATTTGATTATAATAACCAAATGAAATTTGTTAAAAAAAAGAAAAAAAAAACCATATCGAGTTAAAAAAGAATAGATTGATCTTTGGACATTATTACATTGCATATTTATATACTTGGATAAGTTTCCTGTCTCATCAATATATGCTAAGTTACTTAGGTAAATTTTTAATAAGATAGTTAAACGTTGCAAGCTAAATCCATAGACTTTCCATCTTATGCAAATTCTCTAAAAGGTACACTGTACATAATGAGATTATTCTACTCCAATTAGCTAAACTGTAAATGACGACCCAGCACTTAGGACAGCCATTTCAACCCTCTCTTATATTACCGTGATCTTTAATGATATGATCACACTATTTGGCACTCTCTGTATTTCTTTAGAATGGTAATAGCCAGTATCCCTTTAACAAAAATATTCTTTAACAACTGTTTTTAACAATTAGCCAATTGGTTGAGAGAGAGGAAATGATTCTTAAAGGTTTTCAATCCAATGAAAGATAATAAGAATTTCTATTTTTTTTATTTTCACAATATAATATTCTTATTAATATTATGTTAGCAGACCTTTAATTTCTCGAAAATAAGTGGTTTTAAATGAAAATTCCCTGTCTCTCGAATAGCCAAGGCAGTAAATTTCCAATCAAAATAAACAACAAGGATTGATTATAAACATATTGACCTCCGCTCGTTATGTCATCAAATGATTTACCTATCTTTCATGAATATTTTATCAGTGTTTATGAGTGTTTATTCAGCCAAACACTTTCAAAATCAACAATTAGAAATCCTGCTTTGCATACTGTATGTAAGCTTCGTAAATAATTTTTCAAATCATGTAGATAGATAATATTGTATAATGATAGATGAGATGATATCATAATTAATCCCATGTCACTCTATATAATCAAAAAGAAAAATAGAATTACTTAAAGCAGTTAAAGCAGATAGATATTTCCGAAGGTATAAGTAGATAATATTAAATATTTCCCAATAATAATATTCATAATCTCTCTAATATAGATATCTAGATACAGAATCAAATTCTATTTAACAGATTTTGAGCGAAGCGAAAAATCTATTTTTGGGTGCGGTAGCCATGTCGTCCTGATGGAAGTTCCTTCTTAGTAGCTTCCTAGGTTATATTTAACTACAGTGATATATCCCAGAGAATTTTACTAAAGGTATCCAGAATTCTAACTTCTGGCGCAAGTATCCCTTGTATTATCTTATAGGGATATCGCATGAGATCAGAGGACGTATTCTTGACACGCCACTTAGCTATCTACACCCCTTATAGCGTTTACACTTCGAGAGGGGAAAGTAGCAAGAATTGTAGGAGAGCCGTTATTAAGGCAACACTCCTACTCGTACTGTGATTAAGCGCCAGCACGACGCCGTGTGGCGCCATCTAGTCATTCTTTGTAATGTTAATGAGGTGCTACATATACAGTTCATTAGGGAGGGATTCATTTATTCCTTGTCAAAGGAGGGTGGGTCCATCAGGACGACATGGCTACCTCACCCCAAAATAGATTTTTCACTTCGCTCAAAATATGGTTTTAGGGCTCAGGCCATGTCGTCCTGATGGAAGTTTACCAGAGCATTAATGTATCTGTGGATTTTCAATAGTGCCAATCACCTCGATATAAATTTTCCTTGATTATCTAGACCTAGAGACACCTGGTGTTACCATCATACACCTTTCAACTGATCATGGACTATGTCAGTGCTTCCTGCCCCCTACAGGGAAGAGTCATGGAAGACTCTATGAGAAAAACCCGAGGATTGTGAGTTCAAAGAACAATCTAGCAAACAGGTTGTATATCAGTGTCATCATACACATAAAGCATAGTCTGCTTGTTCGTTGGAGACAAGTTAGACATGTTTACATTTATATAGGAAACTGTAGAATCAGTAAGGTAAACAGGTTGGTACAATCAGTGATTACCAGGGACTGAACTTAATAGCATAACATATAATTTGATGATTGTTTGCTTAGAACAGAAATAGCATTTGCTTTGAATATTTTTCCAAAATAAGAGGATAAGAAAGTAGCTCTGACACCCTTTATTTGTATTTTAGGATATTTAGGGCGAAATGAGACGCAAAGATTCCTAACTTTGTTCATTAACAGGCAATATTTAGAAATCATGGGTTGTAACATATACAATTAAAGAAAAAAAATTTTTTTTGAAAATATTGTGTGAAAGCATAATAACTAGTAATAAGAGAAAAAATTTAAAGTTTCATCTGAAAAGGAAACACAAGCCACTCTATGGGAAATATAGTAACATTTCACTATTGTCTCTGTTGTTACAAAAAGAACACTTGCATATGTCAGTCTTTTATGCTTTAGTCACTTGTGTATTTAGAAGTCTATAGTGTCATGTACTAGACACATCACTAAACATGATACACCATAGGAGTCCATCATGCACACCCTTCACTAAAAGTCCCAATTTGTGCACTGTTCTTTGCAGAAATCAAGCGGCAGGTTTTAGTATACTACCTGCTGCCACCACGTAGTGCTTTATCTCTTGTACTTGTTTTGCGTAATGTTTAAAGAAGACCATGGATGACTTCCATTCAGTGTAGGCGCGAAGACTCTCAAAACACATGTTTTAGAAAAAGTTCAGAGATGAAGCAACCTTTCTTGGATCATGACCTGCGGGTGTACTGTCTGGATCCGCCCTGCGAATGAAATAGGTGATCTTTGCCCTCAGTTGTTTCAAGGTCAATGTTGAACCTGATGTTTCTCCCCTGAAAAGCTGACCTCCCTTAAAGTCTGAAGTTCTACGAAAATAGACCATTAGGCATTTCACTGGACATAGAGATGCTTCTTCCTTCAGAGGGCAGATTCTCCAGGGACCCCGCCTCTTAGTGGGCTGCTCGTTCTTGGCGAGAAACGCTAAGTACGGAAAAAGGTTCAGTTCTCCGCAGTCTGTGAACTAAATGTGGCCATCATCCATCGAAAAGGCCACTATTTCGCTAACTCTGGCTCCTGACGCTAGTGCAAATAAGAATATCACCTTTTGAGTCAAGTCTTTCAGAGAGCAATCTTCTTTGTTCAAGGTTGATGGTAAGTGGAGAACCTTCTCCAAGGACCATGAAATGGGCCTCGGAGGAGCTGCAGGCCCAAGTCTAGCGCAGGCTTTCGGAATCTTGTTGAAGATTTCATTGGAAAAGTGCACCTGGAAGGCGTACAGCAAGGGTCTGGCCAGGGCAGATTTACACGTAGCAATCGTGTTGGCTGCTAAACCTTGTTCATGGAGATGGATGAAGAAGGATAAACAGAATTCTGTTGAAATCTCCTTTGGTTTCTTTGCCTTGACAAAGGCAACCAATTTCTTCCAGGAAGACCCGTATTGTCTTCTCGTTGATTTCGACTTGTATTCTTCTAAATAGTAAATACTGTCCCTTGAAATCCCGAACCTTTTCTAGACTGCTAAGGTGAAAAAATCATGAGATGAAGGTTCCAGGTTTTCTGTATTGAAGCTGAGACAGTCGACTTCTGCACTTGCTGAGTCAGAACTGGATCTGGCAACGGAATCAGTCTCAGCCTTAGTTCCATTATCAGGGGGAACCAGACGCTGTTGGGCCACTTGTGAGCCACTATTGCTGCTGTTCCTTGAAAGGATCTCAGTTTGTTGAGGACTTTCAGCAGAAGGTTGGTTGGAGGGAATAGGTAGATCTTGGACCATCTGTTCCAGTCTATGGACATCACGTCCGTTGCTTCCGCTAGAGGATCCTCGTACAGGGCTTAATACCGGGGTAGATTCTTGTTGTTGCTCGTTGCGAAGAGGTCTATCTGCAGTCCGGGGACTTTGCGTAAGATGAAGGAGAATAATCTTGCGTCTAGGGACCATTCTGACTATCGGGTTGAGCCTGGATAGAGCGTCTGCCGTCACATTGCGCAACCCTTGAAGGTGGACTGCTGATAAGTACCATCTCTTCTTCTCCGCCAGGCGGAAGATGGCCAATATCACTTGGTTGATTTGAGGCGATCTCGAGCCCTGTCGATTCAGGCATCTCATTACAACCTCGCTGTCTAGTACCAGTCTAATGTGGATTGAGCAGCGAAGTTTCAGTTTTTTCAGTGAGAGAAAAACTGCCATGGCTTCCAGAATGTTGATGTGGAAGTTCTTGAAGAGGGAGGACCAGGTTCCTTGAACTTTCTGATGGTGAGAATGGCCTCTCCACCCTTCCTTTGAGGCATCCGTGTCAACGGTGACCGACGGTGGAGACGGTTGTACGGGTACCTTCTTCCTTAGGTAATTAGCCTCCGACCATGGCTTGAGGAGGGATCGCAGACGAGTTGTTATCGGTCTTTTCAGATCTCTTCGAGCGTTTGATGCGTATTTTCTCCAAACTCCTGATGCATCTTTTAATTTAGCTCTCAATACTGGGTCTGTCATTAAGGCAAACTGGAGGGACCCCAACAATCTCTCCTGTTGCCTTTTTGATATCCTGTTGGATTGAAGGAGTCTCTTAACAGATCCCGCTATCTCTCTCCTCTTCTTTGATGGAATGGAGAGGCAGTGGGACTGTAAGTTCCAGTGGACACCCAGTAACCATATTGAAAATAAACTTAGTTAAGTTATTTATATATTCATTCCCATCGTCTTTAAATAAAGAGAGAAAATCAATACAATGAGGTATTTAAAGAAATATAAATAAATAAAATATATTTGTTCTAGCGAATGTATCAGTAAGCATATTGAAAATCAACTTTCATCACCTCAAATCATGAAAAAAAATGTAAATGAAAAATATTCTTCATTCATTAAATGAAATATAAATAACTTATATATTATAATATTTCAAGCAAATATATTAATGATTATTTTGAAAACTACCTGAGTTTAATTAATAATATATTTTCCCATCATTTCAAAGCTTCTAAAGAAAATTAATACAAAAATATACTTCTTAGTTCATTAGAGATATAGATAACTTATATATTATATAATTTATAGCTAGACGGTCGATTATATATTGAGAATTAGATTACTTTAATTATTTATATATTTTGCCATCATCTCAAAGCTAGGAGAAAAAATAAATGTAAAAATATCATTCTTAATACATTAAAAATATAAGTAACTCATTCATTATATTATTTTAAGTGAATTTATCAGTAGGCATATGGAAAATTACCTTAGTTTATCTATTCATATATTTTTCCATCATTTCAATGCTTAGAAAATGAAATAAATAAAAAATATTCTCCGTTTATTTAAAGAAATATAAATAACCTATATATTATATTATTTCAAGGAAATATGTCAGTAGTCATATTGAAAAGTGACTTAGTTTAATTATGTATACGTTTTAGCCATCAGCTCAAAGCCTTGAAAAAAAAATAAAAATAAAAATATCCTTCTCAATTCATGAAAAATATGAATAACTTATATGCTATATAATTTCAAACTAGTTGATCAATGACATATTGAAAATAAACTTATTTTAATTATTTATAATTTTTTCTAGCATCTCAAAGCCTTAATAAATAAAAATAAAAATATTCTTCTCAATTCATAAAAAATATGAATAACTTATATGCTATATAATTTCAAACTATTCGATCAATGCCATATTGAAAAGTAACTTAGTTTAATTATATATAATTTTTCCCAGCATCTCAAAGCTTTGAAAAATAGAAATATCCTTTACAATTCACGAGAAATATGAATAACTTACATGCTATATAATTTCAAACGAGTCGATCAATGTCATATTGAAAATTAACTTAGTTTAATTATTTATAGATTTTTCCAGCATCTCAAAGCTTTGAAAAAAAATATATATCCCTTTCAATTTATGAAAAATATGAATAACTTTATGCTATGTAATTTGAAACTAGTCAATCAATGACATATTGAAAATAAACTTATTTTGATTATTTATAAGTTTTTCCAGCATCTCAAAGCTTTGAAATATAAATATATATATATATATATATATATATATATATATATATATATATATATATGTATATATATATATATATATATATATATATATATATATATATATATATATATATTTATTTATTTATATATATATATATATATATATATATATATATATATATATATATATCACTTTCAATTTATGAAAAATATGAATAACTTATATGCTTTGTAATTTGAAACTAGTCAATCAATGACATATTGAAAATTAACTTAGTTTAATTATTCATATGTTTTTCCATCATCTCAAAGCTTTGAAAAAAAATGAAAATAAAAATATCCTTTTCAATTCATGAAAAATATGAATAAATTATATGCTATATAATGTCATACTATTAGATCAATGACATATTGAAAAGTAACTTAGTTTAATTATTCATATGTTTTTCCATCATCTCAAAGCTTACACCTCACCAGTAATGGCTTACTCTGAAAATCCTAGATTGGCAATTACGGACTTTATCGAATTACCTTTTGCTGTATAATGGGAAATGTTTTTTTTTTTTTTTTTTTTTTTTTTTTTTTTTTACCTGGATAGATTAATTTTGTGTTTCCATAATTAATCAGAGCGGTCGTTTTAATAATATTCGAAATATAAATAATGGGTTTATGATTACAGCACTCTATTAGAGCACTTCATTATTAATTAATTCTGTTTACATATTTTAATTTGTGATGTTACCTAATTGAGGGTTGGTATACTAATCTAAAGATTTTGAAAATTTATGTTTAATTAGTTAGTAGTGTTTTTGCTATGGAAAATATATATTTTCATGTTTGATAGCTTTAGTATATCTTAACCTGATTCCTATTGGTGCAGATTGCATGAATATTTAAAAGGATAAACCTGATATATTTTATCAGTTGAAACAATATCAATTTCTGATTCTTATTGACATATGTGATGGCAATTATTAAAAAATTATCCTGATATATATCATCACTTGAAACAATATAATTTTCTGATTCTTATTGATATATGTGATAATAATTATTAAAGGATGATCCTGATATATATTATCAGTTGAAATAATATCAATTTCTGATTCCTATTGATATATGTGATAATAATTATAAAAAAAATGATCTTGATACATATTATCAGTTGAAGCAATGTCAGTTTTTTATCTTTATTGACATATATGATAAAAAATATTAAAAGATAATCCTGATATATATTATCAGTTGAAACAATATCAGTTTCTGATTCTTATTGGTATATGTGATAATAACTATTAAAGGATGATCCTGATATATATTATCAGTTGAAACAATATCAGTTTCTGATTCTTATTGATATATGTGATAATTATCAAAAAAATTCTCCTGATATATATTATCAGTTGAAGCAATATCAGTTTTTAATTTTTATTGACATATATGATAGAAATTATTAAAAGATAATCCTGATATATATTATCAGTTGAAACAATATCAGTTTCTGATTCTTATTGGTATATGTGATAATAATTATTAAAGGATGATCCTGATATATATTATCAGTTGAAACAATATCAGTTTCTGATTCTTATTGATATATGTGATAGTAATTAATAAAGGATGATCCTGATATATATTATCAGTTGAAACAATATCAGCTTTTTATTCTTATTGATATATGTGATAGCAATTATAAAAAGATAATCCTGATGTATATTATCAGTTGAAACAATATTACTTTCTGATTCTTATTGTTATATATGATAATAATTATTAAAAAAAATCCAGATATATATTACCAGTTGAAACAATATCAGTTTCTGATTTTTATTGATATATGTGATAGCAATTATCAAAAAAATATTCTGGTATATTAATTTTTTATTATTTTTGTAATGGGTAATGCTGATAAATATCTTTAGTTGAAAACATATTAATTTTCTGATGAAAAAATATGTGAAATTATATAGTTCTAAATATGGTTTTATTTCTATAAAGCTTACCTTTATTGAAAAACAAATATTGGATTCACGTCCATTCGATATATGTTATTGTAAGTTTTACCTTTTATGGTCAATGAAACAGATCTTATGTTCAAAGTCATTTGCTCATAAGATCATTGATATTCTTAATGATTGTAACACAAAACCAGAGAGAGAGAGAGAGAGAGAGAGAGAGAGAGAGAGAGAGAGAGAGAGAGAGAGAGAGAGAGAGAGAGAGAGAGAGAGAGAATCCTTAATATTATATTCATGTTAGTAGCTTAAATATTGTGGTATAACAGAATGGAAACTATTAAAAGAGTTAGGCAAAATAAAGAAGACACAGGATTTAGAGACATGTTACTGTTAAGGTCAAGATAATATTTTAAGCTATGGTGGAAGGAATAAGTATGAAGAGTCAATGTTGAAGTATATTACCTTTTTGAGCTGTTGGTCGTAGTAGGATGTACTTATTATTTAAATAAACACATACACACACTGTTCATAAAATATTTTAGTTGTTCATTACTTCTCGAGTAGTTTATTTATTTCCTTGTTTTATCTCATTCCTGGATTGTTTTTTTTTCTATTAGAGGCCTCGGGCTTATAGCATCCAGCTTTTCCAATTAGGATTGTAGCTTAATCAGTAATTGTAATTATAATAATAATAATAATAATATTAATAATAATAATAATAATAATAATAATAATAATGATATATTTACATATCTTTGTGTGATTGAATGTATATATATATATATATATATATATATATATATATATATATGTGTGTGTGTGTGTGTGTGTGTGTGTGTGTGTGTGTGTTTATATGCATGTGTATATTACCAGTGAATAAATCAAAACTGCTCCAATTAACTTCTTAGAAAAATACTTTGCTACGCCACTAATGATCTCCGATCAATCGTGAAATAATGCAACAGCTCAGAGACCCATTTTTCCTTAGATAACAAAGTCACATAAACCCCCAGAAAAGCAAAGATGATTAATAGCACTTCTCAAACTGATGACAGAGAGAACTTTTGCAACTGCGGTGAGAAATTTCTTAACAACAAAAGTTTCCTGGGGCTGGGAGGGGGTTGGAGGGAAGGGGAGACTTGGAGAGGGAAGGGGAATTCAAGTAGGTTTAGGGTAGAGGTCGGCTCCAAAGCGGCCGCAGGATTGCCATTTTTTCTAAATGAAAAATGGCCAAATTCTAATCAACAGAAGCGTTAAAAGGCCAATCCAATGGTAGAAAAAGGCCAAATATATAGTCTTTAGGGCCCGCATTTTTTTCATATTACAAAAGGCAAACCAATCATTTTAAAAAGGTCAAATTTGAGAGTTTTTGGCCGAAAAAGCCCAAACTGGCAACCCTGCTTTGGCCCATTGGCTTGGAGTTAGGAACTAGTTTGACAGGGTTACCATGGGCAAAGTTTTCCTGTCAGGAACAGAGGAAATTTTGGCAGCTAAGATGGATGTATTCGATGGAGTAAATCTTTGTTTTTACTTTGATGTATAGTAAATATTTCAAATATATATTTTTTCCGTTTTTGAGGATTTTATCGTTTGAAGTATTATATCATTGATATGAGGATTATCCAACAGCCAGAAGGATAATTGTAAATAGGAGAGATTTTGGGAGCTGAGATGGATGTATGACATGGAGTAAATTTTGCTTTTACTCTGTTTTATAGTAAATATTTATAAATATACTAGTCCCATTTGTTGAGGATTTTATTCTTTGAAGTATTATATCATTGATATAATGATTATCCAAAAGCCAGAAGGATTATTGTAAATATGAAAAATTTTGGAAGGTGAGATGGATGTTTTCTATACCGTAAAATTTGCATTGGCTATTTTTTTTAGTAAATGTGTAATATATACTTTCTTTTTCCATTTTTTAATGATTTTATTGTCTGAAAGATATAAAGATTATATAAGACCCAGGAGGATAATTAGAAATATCTATGATGTAAAGATTATCAAAGGGAAATGGAGAAATTAGTATGAAAAATGGAGGACAATAACTCTAGATTATATCCATTATCTAATGAGTTATAAGTAATGCTCGAAAAATAGACAATAAATTACTAAAATTACACTTATAGATACTATGTTATCTGAAAGATTCACCAATAAAGATTACCTTCTATTAGAAATATATAAACAAAAATAATTATTATTACATTTTTAAATTATATAACACCAGAAATTATTATAGTTTAGAAAATTGATATTTCTCTTGAGTGTCATAGCAAAAAAAAAAAATAAAAAAAAAAATAAAAAAAAATTAAAAAATTAAAATATCTGAAAGAAAATTTCAGATGTTTAACATAGCAATAAGAATAACAGAACTCAGGAATCCTAAATGTTAGAAAAATGAATAGGAAGGAAGTTAGTTCAATGATTCCCAATTTGGTAGGATATTAGTTCAATGAATCCTTATTTGGTAGGACATTAGTTCAATGAATCCTTATTTGGTAGGACAATAGTTCATTGAATCCCTATTTGGTAGAATATTAGTTCAATGAATCCTTATTTGCTAGGAATTCAGTTCAATGAATCCCTATTTGGTAGGATATTAGTTCAATAAATCCCTATTTGGTAGGATATTAGTTCAATGAATC
>NW_027172006.1:72500-75000 GCF_036898095.1 Palaemon carinicauda
GTAAATCAATTTGAAGACGTTTCTAGTAGCTCCTTAGAAATCCATTGTAGTTTTTGTATTATGACAGGGAAACAATTTAAAGGTTTAAAAGCCACTTGTGAATGGCAGAGGAAAGGGACAGTGATTTATCCCTATTAAGCAGGACAATGCCCTAGAGACTGGCCATATATACATATGATCAGTGTCCAAGTTCCCTCTACATCCAACCTAGGACTAAGAAGGACAAGGTAAGGGCTGCTGATGACTCAGCAAATAGACCTGTAGGCTCCCCCAAACACCCCCATCCCTAGCTCACAAGGATGGTGAGGTTGCAGCGATAAAAGAAACTATCGAGTTTGAGCAGGACTCGAACCCCAGTCTGTCAAAAGCGTTGTTGGAAGCGTGATTTACATACACCAAGTTGCTCTTATTCAAAGACAAAAAATATGAGGAGTCTAAATGTTTATTTCATCTCTCTCTCTCTCTCTCTCTCTCTCTCTCTCTCTCTCTCTCTCTCTCTCTCTCTCCCCCACGCACATGCATATATATAATAAATATACATATATATATACATTTTATTTCACTATTTTTTATAAATATCTTATAATAGCTCTTAACATCTTTTATCATTTAGCTGTATAATTTGTGTTCAATTTTCATTCATTTATCTAAGTAACTGTTTAGAGGTTTAAGGTTTAAAGTCCACTCATGAATGGCAGAGGCAAGGGACAGGAACATTGCCCTATCAAGCAGGATAATGCCCTAGAGATTGACCATATATAATATGATCAGCGACGAAGTCCACTATCCACCCAAGCTAGAACCAGGGAAGGCCAGGCAATGGCTGCTGATGACTCAACCACCAAACCTTAGCTATAATAATAATAATAATAATAATAATAATAATAATAAAAAATAATAATAATAATAGATAACATCAACAACAACAATAATGATAATAATGATAATAATAATAATAATAATAGTAGTAGTAGTAGTAGTAATAGTAATAATAAATAACAATAATAATACTAATGATGATAAAAACAATACTAATAGTAGTAGTAGTAGTAATAGTTATAGTAAATAACAATAGTAATAATAATAATAATAATGATAATATTAGTAGTAGTAGTAGTAATAGTAAAAATAAATAACAATAATAGTAGTAGTAGTAGTAGTAGTAGTAGTAGTAGTAGTAGTAGAAGTTTTAGTAGTAGTAGTAGTAGTAATAATAATAATTGTAATAACAACAATAATAATAATGATAATAATAATATTAATAATAATAAAAATAATAACAATAATAATAATAATAATAGTAGTAGTAGTAGTAGTAGTAGTAGTAGTAATAATAATAATAATAATAATAATAATAATAATAATAATAATAACCTGTGAACCAATTAGACATCACGAGAAATTACCAAATACGAAACCAGCAGTCGCCTCATTTAGGAGAAAATCCACAGTCGATTCGAACACCATTCACAAATTTCCAATCATCATTCAATTTACCATTTTATCTGATCATTTAGATGTTTTCCAAAAAACCCATTCATTTATTTTACTAGATTAAACACCATTCTGATAATCATTCACGAAATTACAGCCGAATGAAATGGATTGGGAATGTGTTCATCGTATTTTTTTTCCCGTTTTTATTAACTCGTATTATAGATGCTCATTTGAGTCCTGTATACTCGGATATTACAGACACCCATTTGGGCGAATTATATGTTCAGGTAGATAGCCTTGTTTTGATTAAACTGGCTTTTGTTGTTTATAGAGCAAAGTGTGTGTGTGTTTATATACAGTACATATGTACATAGAGAGAGAGTCTATTTCAGGTATCATATCCCTAAGAAAAGCATAAAACCATATCTAATCCCATTCAAATATAAAATATATTAATCAATTAACAACTTTCAAATGTTTGATTAATAAATCAAAAAGCTTCGGAAACTACAGCAACTTTTCTTTCCATGGATCTATAATGAAAGTTCTTTCGAATTGTCAATAAAACCTATATAAGTCTATGATATTGGTTATCCAAAACCAGATGTAAATCCTTCAATCGCTTACGAAATTCGTCGAATTCATCATGTTCATTATATTCGTCGAAATCGTCACCGCCAGTGTCGTCGTTGTTGAAGTCGTCGTCATCGAAGTCGTACTCATCGAAGTTGTTGACATCTTTGTCGTTCTAGTTGTCGACACTTTCGTCGTCTAAATGATCAACTTCGTCAAAATCATCATCATTGTTGTCGTCGTCCTCATTGTCATCGTCATTGACGAAGTTGTCTCAGTTTCTTCACAGTTTGTATATGACAGATCCATTTTAACATTTTTACCGAGCTCAAGATATTTTGTATTTTTTACAAATATTTCTCATATATAGTTTATTTCCTTATTTCCTTAACTCATTTGGCTATTTCCTACTCGTTTCCGTGTTGGAGCCTTCAGAGCTTACTGCATGCTGCTTTTCCAACTAGGGTTGTAGCTTATCAAGTAATAATAA
>NW_027172006.1:82500-85000 GCF_036898095.1 Palaemon carinicauda
AGGACTGGGGACGGGGGTGCCAAGGAGTGAGCCTGCCATCGTTGCCCCAGAGTGTGGGGGAGGGGAGCTAGATGCTCCCCCAGTGAGCAGTAGGGGATGCCCACCTACCAGCGAGGGTAGTTCGTCTTCCCAGGGAGGGCATAAGGAGGAGGAGGGGCGGAGCATCACCCCTCACCCCCGCTCCCGATCATGGAAGTCGGAATGTTATTCCCGTCTTGGAATAGATGTGGAATCATGTGTGTAACGAGGGTGAAGAACCGCTCGTTACGGATGCCAGCAAAACGTAGGAGTGTATGGTGCGGAACACGGCCAGAGCCCACACACGGGCTCAGTGACTCTACGACGAAGAACAGATGTAATAACTCGACGCAAAGCAGAAGGAACGACAACGAAAGAAATTAGGTTCAAGTAGACCTGTGGATGGAGCGCATAGAAAACGGGAAGAGCTTGACAACTACTGAGAGAGAGAGAGAGAGTACATGCCCCCGTGACTGAGCTCTGCGAATGAGTGTATGAATGAGGTAGGAGATAAAATTTCCCAGGTTTTTTGCGCAGGTGGAAGGGTGTGTTCTTCATTGAAGACGGAAGTTGATCTATCGTTGTTTTTCCTTCCCCCTTTGGTAGAGGAAGTCATCTGTGTAATTGATGTAAGACCTTGTGCGTGGCATGTGGGTATAGGAAGTTCTCCTAAGGATGGCAAGAGTGTCAGTATTTTTAAGGAATTAGGTTTATCAATGTGTTATGTATGTAACTCAATGAGTAACCACAAGCATGTGGTACCAAGGGCCAGAACATGGTCGGTAGTACCTTTAAGTTTAATGGAGTGCATATGGACGTCAAAGGTCCATTCCCCAGGGGGACAGGTAGGAAGGTGAGGAGGAGGCACAGGACGTGGGCCTTGAGATAATGTCTACCACGAGGTGATAGAAGTCATAAAAATCAGGTCTTTTACGTATGTTCATTCCGAGTGTTTTGTGAAAAGATGAATTAAATTTTGTTTCGTTTTTTGGGGGGGTTTGTTCTAAGCATATCACGAGTATATCATTTATCATACTGAGAAATTTCTGTTGCATTTATGTTATGTTGGAAATAATTCAAATTTCATTATTTTGTGTTGGTACCAATTTTGCTATTACCAATGGTTTTATGTATGGTTTTCCATTGTTTGTGTTACACTGTATTTAAAGAATTTCATTTCTCTGTAGAGGTTTTCAGTGCTATTACAGGTAATTATTAATCATGGGTTGAAAATTGAACATCATTACTTATGTTTTTGTTTTTCAGGAGAAATAATATTGCTTGGTTATTAATAAGTATGGGTTTCTTTTTATTATTATTCACTATTTGAGTTGCTCTTTATTGCAGTGTCACGGATGGTTAGAAATGGTTTCCTTATGATGGTAAATGTATCAAAGAGTGCTGGGATTGGAAGTTATTCATTTTGATTTCTCTTGATTTTTATCATTTTCTTTAGTTTGTGTATGTGATGATTGTTGGTCCTTATGGAATTTTATTGCATTTGAAACATTATTTTTTTTCTGATTTTGTGCTCCAAATTTCGATGACGATGTATTTAAACCTGATTTTGTGTTTCTGTATGATCTATTGTGGGCGTGATATTCATCTTTGTGTAACTTGCAATTGTAACACGCCAAAAAGGCCCTTTGATTTGGTTTAGGTATTTAATTTTAATGTTTGCATGCTCCCGAAGAGAGTGGTACTCAGAGGCAACATCTAGTGGAAAAAGAAAGATTGTGTTCAGTGAAAAAAAGAGAGAGAAAAAAATGTTTGAGAAAAAAAAAATCTGATAAGTGTGAATTTTACGGGACGTAAAAATTTGGGAAGGGAGTGATGAGCTAAGCACAGTCAGGTTGTTACTTTGTGGAATAAGTGAATGTCAACAGATCTATCTTCTTTGTTAAAGGAAAGACGGTTACAATGTGGCGTTGGTGCCACTTTGAGAATGTCGTTATCGGCTTGGCTTTAGACACTCAAAAATGTTCGTTAAAAGTTAGCGTCCCTAAAATCTCTCTCTATTGGTTCTTATAAGACTTTCGGGTCAAAACGGCCAATCATCGATCAGGGCACAGAAAGGCCAAGGTGGACGCTTGAACTGCCCATAGTTTTTAAGACAGTTAGAGTTGGGAGGCTCGAGTGTATAGACCTATGCTGAGGTCACGGGTGCCAGTATGAGTGCCAACAAGTACCATTTCTCTGAGGACTTTTTCTTAGTAAAGTAACGTAATGATAATTAAGGGCCGCCCTTGTAGCTTAAATAGAATATAGCAGCTGTGGAAAATTAACAATTCGATTATCATTTGATCCTACCCTCTCTCATAATTAAGTGTGTTAACCATAGAACAAAATTCCTCTATCTTTGTTTCACCAAGTTGCGAAGTTTGAACCCCCCCTTAATACGACCTAAATCGGGTCACATATATAAAATATATATATATGTATACATATATATATATATATATATATATATATATATATATAT
>NW_027172006.1:92500-94358 GCF_036898095.1 Palaemon carinicauda
CTCTCTCTCTCTCAGTACCTTCTGGTTTCTCCTGGGATAGTTATGATCCCTTGTTCTTGTGTAACAATATAGCTGTGAAACCAGAAGGTACTGAGAGAGAGAGAGAGAGAGAGAGAGAGAGAGAGAGAGAGAGAAGAGAGAGAGAGAGAGAGAGAGAGATCTTCTGTCGAGAAGTGGCAGTTGGAATACAGACAGACAGCAGCTTAAAACAGATGTGGGAGGTTGGTTTACGAAGGAATTTGCAAGAGGAAACACAAGGTTTGGTACGAATTTAGGGTAATACTTTCTAACATTAGCAATAAAAAAGATTTAATTATTTGGAACTAATTCAAGAACTATATACTAAATTAGATAGGTGCTTATTAAATCTTTTTGGACTTATTAAGAAAATTTATATTCTACTTTAAAGATGAGAATTACTATCGATAACATATTTGATTGAATATTGGGAAATTATATTAAAAATATTTTTGAGTTTGTAGTAAAGTTAAAATAGTATGATTACTTTGGTTTATATATTTTATCAAATGAATAAAACAATGACCAAATATTCTAATAGCTGTGAAAATATATCAAAAATTTAATTACAATTTTACACATATAATTAGAACTCTAAAGCTGTGTATTTTATATATTATCAAGATAAATAAAATCAGAGAAACTGGCATATATGCGTTCTGTATAATCGTATATTGTGACATATTTCCTGCCCTTTAATAAAGAAAGATAATTCATATCATTAGTTTATTTAAAAGCAAAATGATACCAAACTCATTTCAAGTCAACAGTGAGATTTTTTTTGGGGGGAGGATAACTAAGTAATTTTATTCTATATCACCATGAAATAAAAATACATATAATCATATAAACAATACTGTTTGTTCTCAAAATGGTATTTAAAAATTATAAATATCAGAATACCAACAATTTTCAAGTTAAGACAACTTTATTCAAAGAGGCTAAGTGGTAGAAGTCTGTTTATTTTGTATAATAAAGTAAATATGTAACAAATATTATAGAAAGTTAATTAAATAAACAGCATCATTCTATTTTGATGAAAAATCATGACCAAAACAATAGTGACATGATCATTCACTTTATTTCGAAAATAAAAATCAATTTGTAATAAACATTGAGATCCAAATAAGGAAGAATAATATCAACAAAACAGTTCACAGTCAATCATTTCTGGAAGTCTCGGATCCTCCTGATATTGTGTACTTTTTAGAAGTTTGATAGAGAATCTTGCAATAAAGAAATCCATTGAAGGACTAACTTTTGACTTTTAGTTCTTGATTGGAAAGGCTACGTGTATTATATGTTATATTCTCGCAGAGATGAAAAATATAAACATTCATCGTTTTCATTAAGAGAACTTTATGTAAACGATGAAAATGTAATAAGGTTATTAAAACACAAAAAATATATACCTTCTTTTTCTTTAGTTTTGAGCTTTTGAAAAAAAAAGATGGTAAAAGACAAAAAATATTTACACCATTTTTTCATCAAGAGAACTTTACCTATAGGGCATCTGTATGTTAATCTATACGATGAAAATACAATAAAATTATTAAAAGAAAAAAAAGTATATACCTTCTTTTAGTTTTGAACTTTGCAAAGAAAAGATATTAAAAGACACAAAATATATACACAATTTTTTCATCAAGAAAACCTTACATATAGAGCATCTGAATGTTATTCTATACGATGAAAATACAATAAAATCATTAAAAGACAAAAAATGTATGCCTTACTTTTATTCGTGAATATCCATCTTTAGTTTCTAACTCTTGAATATGAGGTTAATAGAATATGAAACATAGTCCATTGTCTTTTTATCACAATAAGTTCTCTTTCA
>NW_027172007.1:0-10000 GCF_036898095.1 Palaemon carinicauda
TCATTCTTTAATCATTTATTTATTGAATACTCTATGTATTTTGAAAACGAATGGCCTTCCACTCCGGTGCTCGTCTTAGGGTGTCAATTTTGGTTCCTACACTCCTAAAATAAACACGTAGTTTAATTCGGAAATTCTCCGTAAAAATATACCGTTCTCAGCCGTATCTCAGTAAAATTCATCATCATCATCATCATCATCATCATCTACTCCTACGCCTATTGACGCAAAGAGCCTCGGTTAGATTTCGCCAGTTGTCCCTATCTTGAGCCTTTAAACCAATACTTCTCCATTCATCATCTCTAAACTTAACGTTTCAATTCTCCCAATCCATTATAAGCTTCTAACAGGGTTAGAAAGGAAACTATACGAGGGATTACTCGAATGCCATATGTGAATGAGATAATGGCGAGGGGTAGATGGAGATGGTTTGGGCATGCTCTTCGCACTCCCTCCCCAAGAGAGATTAGTTCACCAAACTTTCAACTGGGCTACACAAGGCACTAGAGGAGTTGGAGGACCCAGGCCTACATGGTTGAGGACTATGAAGCGTGAAGTTTAGAGATGAATAGTGGAGAAGTATTGGTTTAAAAGCTCAAGATAGGGACAACTGGCAAAATCTAACTGAGGCGCTTTGTGTCAGTAGGCGTAGGAGGAGATAATGATGCATCTCCTCCTACGCCTATAACTTCAAGCAAGGAAAATGTGGATATAAGGATTCTCAAATCCTCCCATCACTCAAAAAGACGACCCACTAATTTCCTCCGCCAACAAAGTTGGAAGGATGTTATGTTTTCGCCCCTGTTTGTCTGTTTGATTGTGAACAGCTTTTTAGTCATAATTTTAATCGTAGAGTAATGACACTTGAAAGGATTAACTGTTATGTAAAAATGTGGAAATGATTAAATTTTGGAAGTTCAAGTTCAAAGGTTAAGGTCACGGTCGAGCAAAATGTCAAATTCACGTAATCAGCCATTAGTTTGGACATCATTGTCACAGAGACTTCAAACTTGGTTCATATTTGAGTGTATGAATATCCTCGCCAATTAATACCGGTTAAGGTCAAAGGTCAAGGTCGAGCAAAAGGTGCCCCTCTAATTACAGTTACCCCCCCCAAAAAAAAAAATCTACCATTATTTGGATCAACATTTAAATCCAACAAAATAACCCCCTTATCAATACTCTGTGATAACTATATCCAATTTTGCCACAGGGCCTCAGTAATTATCAAGGGAATTAAAGCTCTTGCAATAGAAATTGAATTAGCAATGTAGGAAAGAGTTCAGCAAAATAGTTCAAATGTTATTATTAACTGTTCCTGGCACGAACACAGGCGATGAGACAGGGGCATCATTGCCCGGTGACTGCCAGACTGGGGTTCGAGTCCTACTCAGACTCGCTAGTTCTTTTGGTCGCTGCACCCTCATCATTCTTGTGAGCAAAGAATGTGGGGTTTGAGGAGCCCATAGTTCTATCTGCTGAGTTCTCAGTAGACATTGTCTGGTCCTCCTTGGTCCTTGCTAGGGTGGAGAGGGAGATTGGGCACGGATCATATGTAATATGGTCAGTCTCTAGTACATTGTCCTGATTTATAGGGTAATGTCACTGCCCTTGCCTCTGCCATTCATGAGTGGCATTTAAACTTTTAAAAAGGGAGTGTAAAAGATTTGATGAATAAAGGCCAAGTGGCCTACAAGGTCTATAGATGAGATGGCAAGTATCTTAAGCAGTCAATCTATAGTTTGAAAATTACCTACGAGTTTTTGGGAGCATAATACAGGCACTTTCATTCGCATAATCATGCAAAACAAAATGAATCAATGTCTAAAAAAGAATGTACTTGATTGTTGGTTTCTATATTAACTACATTAAACAAAAACTTGGTCTCTCTCTCTCTCTCTCTCTCTCTCTCTCTCTCTCTCTCTCTCGCTGAATGTCCTCAAAGCCGGTATAATCCAGTTATGGTTTAAGAATACTTTCCATCAGTGACTTGAACAAAACTAACGTCGAAATAAATGTCGCTTGTTGACGGAAGGAATTGTTTAGCTATGTCACGCCACCATTCATTTTGACATTCTTTTCCTCCTCCTCCTCCTCCTCTCGTTTTTTTCAATCGGTTGAACATAATAAAATTACATTGTACATCCAAATGCCTTTGGAGATAAAGAATAATTTATCATGGAATAGAGAGAGAAATGAAGGAAAATGAAATTATTATTTTAGAGTTATTTTGATTTTTTTTCACTTTGGTATAAGTCCATACAGTAACACCGATCTCACTAAACTGATATATGGTCTGATTTTATATGTAATTTCAGGCGATTTGATTTCCAAATTTTACTTAACCTAGCCATTGTCTGATTTGCTCTTTTCAATCTCTCACTAGTTTCTAATTCTGAAGACCCTTTATTGAAGATCGTAGTTCCTATATACTTATATGATTTTACCTCATTAATCCTTTCTCCTTCCAATGATATTTCATCTTACATTGCATACACACACGCACACATATATATACAGTATATATATATATATATATATATATATATATATATATATATGTGTGTGTGTATATGTATGTGTGTATGTATATATATATATATATATATATATATATATATATATATATATATAATACATGCAATCAGCCCTTAGACGACATAGGATTAGTTAAGAATTTATTATACTATGAATATACAATTGAATAGTATACTGTATACAGTGTATATATAGATGCACATGTTTATTTTATCATTATTATTACTTATATTATTATTATTTTTATTATTATTACAATTATTATTAGTATTATAATTATTTTTATTATAATTATTATTATTACTATTATTTTTATTATTATCATTATTACTATCATTATTAATATCATCATTATCGTTATTTATGTATTACCATTACGATTGACAGCAAATTGTCTAAAGTAACTACATCACTTTAACTTTAATAATGTTTTTGTTTATTTGCAATAAAGTGAACACTCTTTATATATAAAATTTATATATTAGCGTATATACATATGTGTATATATACAGTATGTATATATATATATATATATATATATATATATAAATATAAATATGTATATATATATATATATTGTATACACACACACACACACATATATATATATATATATATATATATATATATATATATATGTCCATATACTTGAAGGTACTGTACATAGGATTAATATATATATATATATATATATATATATATATATATATATATAGTATATGTATACATATATACATATATGTTTATGTATATACTGTATGTATATATATATAATTTATATATATATATATATATATATATATATATATATATATATATATATATATATATATATATATTAATCCTTTGTATCTTTAAGTATATGGACACTTTATGTATGTATTTATATATAGATACTGTGTACTTTGAAGTATACATACAGCATTTATGTATATGTATAAATATTTGTATTTATATATAGATAATGTGTATCTTAACGTATAGGTAGAGAATTTATATACTTATATAAATATACTCTATGCATCTGTATATCGATACTGTATACCTTGAAGTACATGTACAGTATTTATGTATATGTGTAAAATGATTTATTCACATATAGATATTGTATACCTTGACGTATCATCATCATCATCTCCTACTCCTTGGTTAGATTTTGCCAGTGATCTGTAACTTCAGGTTTTAGATTTATTTTCTCCATTCACAATTATCTACTTCAGGCTTCATAGTCCTCGGCCATGCAGGGCTTGGTCTTCCATCTGCTCTATTGCCTTGTGGAACCCAGTTGAAAGTTTGGGGAAAAAATCTCTCTTTGGAGTGCGAAAAACATGCCCACACCATCTCCATCTACCCCTCACCATTTAACTCCCTATATTCTTCCGAAGGCCTTTTTCTCAATATACTAAATCTGCTGGCGATTTTTTCATTGTCATACCACGACTCATGTCCATACAGTAACACAGATCTCACTACATTGATATATAGTCTGATTTTTATATGGAATTTCTGGCGATTCGGTTTCCAAATTTTACTTAACCTAGCCATTGTCTTATTTGCTTTTTTCAATCTTTCACTAGACTAGTTCTAAGGACCCTGTATTGGAGATCATTGTTCATAGATACTTGAATGATTCTACCTCATTAATCCTCTCTTTTTCCAAAGATATTTCATCTTCCCTGGCTTTCTGCTATTCATCTTGAGCCCAACCTCCCATGATATATCATGCATTCTGGTAAGTAAGCATTGCAAATCCTGTGGTGTTCTGCTAATAAAGACAGCATCATCAGCATACTCTGTCAGTCAAATCCAGTCAAATCGTTCGCCACCATCCCCAACTGTTCTATGCAGTACAAAATCCACGAGGAGGATAAACAACATAGGCAACAACACATTCCCCCAGAGTACTCCACTGTTCACTGGAAATTTATTTGATAGGACTCCGCTATCATCAACATTGCACTTGCTATAATTATGAACAGACTTAATCAAAGTCCCTTATATAAGAGGAATTTTATAATAACACAGGACTCTCCACAAAATTGGCCGGTGCACACTATGAAAGACTTTTTCGTAGTCCACAAATGCCATCAAAAGTGGATTTCCATGTTCAACACATTACTGTACAACATGTCTTAAAATGAAATTTTGGTCAGTATAACTTCTACCTTTTCTAAACCCAGCTTGTTCATTTCTAAACTTTTCATCCATCTGTCTCTCTAGTCTCTTTAGAATAAGCATGCTATATATTTTCATGACAACTGACGTAAGTGTAATGCCTCTGTAATTATTGCCATCAGTCAGGTTTTTCGTTTCACCAACATTCCTAACTCCCATTCATTAAGTTTTGTCTCTTCATGCCACATACCGCAAAATAATCTTATAAGTATTCTAGGTGTCACTTCATTTTCAGCCAATTTCATCTCAGCAGTTATTCCATCGTAACCAGGGGCATTCCATCTCCCGCGTTTTTTATTGATAGCTTCGTCTTCAAACAAAATGAATCCATTCATGGACACATCAAGGTATATCAGCTTCAGGTATATCAATCAAATTATTATCTTCGTATCTCCTATTCATGACCTCAGTAAAGTGTTCCATCCAACGTTGTCACTCTTCATCTTTTGTTGCCATAAATCTCTTTTTGATGAGTATATGCATCATTTTCTTTGGCCCTGAAGAGATTTCATTATATCTTCTGTGAGCAATTCTTACACCATAGCCACTCCCGGAATTTATAGCTTTGTCAGCCTCATCTGCTTTACTGTCTAAATATTCTCTCCAGTCACTCCTGGCTTTTCTTTTGACCTCACTGTCAATACTGGAATACTTAGCATGCTCTACCTTGTACTTTTCATTACTTCCTCGAAAACCTTCAACAATCACTTTCTGTCTTTGTCTCCTTTATAGTATCCCACGTATCATTTGATATCAATGGCTTTCTCCTTGTAATTTCATGTCCCAAAACTTCACTACCAACTGACTGATATATTTTTTTAATATCCCACCATTTTTCATGAATTTTGTCCTCTGTCTTTTAAAGTCGCTAAGACTGCTAATTGATTCCTGCATTCAATTGCAAAGGTTCCTTTGTGCTCATCTTCTAGAAGGTTAGTTGTATAAAACCTAGGTATTCTGTCTACTTTTCTGTAGATATCATTAACATTATTATCATTAATACTTGCTAAACTACATCCCTAGTTGGAAAAGCAGGATGCTATATGCCCAAGTGCTCCAACAGGGAAAATAGCTCAGTGAGGGAAGGAAGTAAGGAAATAAACTACAAGAGAAATAATGAACAATATAAAATATTTTAAAAACAGTAATAACATTGAAATAGATCTTCCATTTATAAACTATAAAAGCTCAAGAAAAAGCAAGAGGAAGAGAAATAAGATAGAAAAGTGTGCTCGAGTTTACTCTCTAGCAAGAGAACTCAACCCCCAACAGTGGAAGACTATGGAACAGAGGCTATAGCACTATCCAAGATTAGAGCATAATGGTTTGATTTTGAAGTGTCCTCCAAGAAGAGCTGCTTACCATAGTTAAAGCGTGTCTCCTACCCTTTCCAAGAGGAAAGTAGCCACTGAACAATGATAGAGCAGTAGTTGACCTCTTGGGTTAAGAATAATTGTTTGGTAATGTAAGTGTTGTAAGCTGTATAAGGACAGAGGAGAATGTGGAAAGAATAGGCCAGACTATTCGGTGTATGTGTAGGCAAAGAAAAAAGGAGCCGTAACCAGAGAGATGGATCCAATATAGTACTGCTTGGCCAGTCAAAGGACCCAAGAATTCTCTAGTGGTAGTATCTGAACGGGTGGTTGGTGCACTACAACCTACTACATTTCTTCTACACTTATCTTGACATTGGCTTATGGGAAACTCTACAAGATTACACCTAAATTTTCACTTACTCTTATAGGCTGTGATAATATAGGCCTATGCTTAACTCTAAGGGATTTCACTTGATTTTTTCACTTACTTGATAGGCTTCGATATAATTGAATTGAAATCGAAGCCTTCCACACTTTATTGATATAAGATTGTATTTAAATATTAGAGATGCACTTCAAGCTCCTGGGATATTCTAATTCTCTTATCCATTCCTCTTAACTCTTCTCTGAAAATTATTCCCCATAATTTAACCATTCCCATTTACAAAGAATTCCCTATCCTTGCTTTCTAATTTAATTTCTTACTACACAATACAGATATCTTTATCCCATATTATTCTCTCTTATTTTACATAACGCCTTGCACTCCTTCTCACTTTTTATGTCAAATACTATCAT
Source organism: Palaemon carinicauda (assembly GCF_036898095.1). Classification (NCBI taxonomy): domain Eukaryota; kingdom Metazoa; phylum Arthropoda; class Malacostraca; order Decapoda; family Palaemonidae; genus Palaemon; species Palaemon carinicauda. The sequence goes on from NW_027172007.1 coordinate 6,828, forward strand.
TTATGTCAGTGGTTCCCAACCTTTTTTCTGTCATTTCCCCCCTACACCCAGTTCAACCATCCAGATTTCCCCCTTCATGCCCCGCCCAGCCCTCATGCCCACTTGCCTGCCTAAGAAATGGGCATGACACTCCAATTCTCCCCTTGAATATCATGTCTTTGAGAACTGATATGATCATATCACAATTGAATGGCTAACAACAAATTGCTGCACGTACTATGAGGACATTTTCCCCTTGTTTTATTTAGTAGGTAGTGTAATTATTTCCCCCCTGGAAGCTTCAAATTTCCCCCAGGTTGGGAACCACTGGTTTATATTTATGCAAACGCATTACTTTGCATAGCCAAAGGTATCTCCTCATTTCATGGTCCGGAACAAACACAAACCTATTACTTCTCTTGGCCAGGCAGTGAATTTTCCCCCGGTATAATATATTTATATGATCCCACTCTTTCACATTATTATCATGCATATATGACCAATCTCTCACATTAAAAACCCTCTGATATAACCTATCACGTTCATATTATCTTGCTGATATGACCTAGACTTTACAACAAAATTCATTCTTTTTTCTTATACGATTTTCTAGTTTATGCCCCATTTTTCTGACTTTCTCTCAATATATATATACTGTATATATATATATATATATATATATATATATATATATATATATATATATATAGATAGATAGATAGATAGATATACATATATATAGATAGATAGATATGTATATATATACATATATATACATATATATATATATATATATATATATATATATATATGTATATACATATATATATATATATATATATGTATATATATAAATATGTATATATATATATATATATATATATATATATATATATATATATATATATATATATATATATCACGTGAACAATGTTGCATACACTCTCTTTTTCCATCTGTTCAACATAATAAAAATTGTATAATATTCATTATACATCCAATTACCTTTGCGAGATAAATAATAATTTTTCATGAAATAGAAAGAGCAATGAAGAAAAATAAATTATAATTTGTTAGTTATTTTGATTTTTTCTTTTTATTTCGGAATATATATTCCAACGAAGGCGGCCATTTCATGACTTTTTCTTCTTCCTTCAACGAAAAATCCTTTTTAATTAGACTAAAAACGAGATGCCTATGCCATCTATTGGCACACCAAGCAACTATTTGCTGTTGGTTACTATTTTTACTACACTAATTGTTAAACAATGTTTTTAGACAATAGAAATATACTTTGAGATCAATCTCAGTACTCTTAATTAGGCTTATTAACAGTATAATAGTCTATTCCATGTAAATTTCATATCAGTTATGATAAAAGTAAGACACTCCGAGTCTTATAAACTTTAATTTTAACTCAAACCAAAATGAACTATGCCCTCACAGACGACATGGACAGAAACTACCAACAAAATACGTTGTTTTATACCAAATTAGACGAATAATTAGACTTCATAATCTTCTATGGCAATAATTGAAAGACAAATTCTATCTAAATATAATGTTGGGGATAGTTATAAAGACTTGATTCATCTTATTTTCTGTGATTAAGTTTGTTTCAATGTGCCTTAGATTGGTCAGCAGTGGTGATGACGTCATAGGGGCAAAGGAAAAGATGAAATACGATCAGTTATTAATAATATTTTTCATATTAGAAGCTTCAGACATTTCTAATTTATTATATTTACATATATTATTATTATTATTATTATTATCATTATTATTATTATTATTATTATTATTATTATTTTTATTATCATTATTATTATTATTATTATTATTATTATTATTACAAGCTAGGCTATAAAACTAATAGCAAAAGCAAGATGTATTAAGCCCAAGGTCTCCAGAACGGCAAAATAAATACGTATATATAAACACATAGCCTACATATGTATATATATATATATATATATATATATATATATATATATATATATACCTTGCATATATATATATATATATATATATATATATATATATATATATACCTTGCATATATATATATATATATATATATATATATATATATATATATATATATATATGGATATACATGCATATATATATGTACACATGTACATGAGTATGTGTATATGCATTTGCCTGCATCTCATACATATACATTGGCTTATTGTTATAGATTTATATGTATTATATATTCATATATGTATATATGTGTATGCATGTATTTATAATATATATATATATATATATATATATATATATATATATGTATATATATACATATATATGTTTGATTGAAAACTATAACTGCCTCAGTGTGGTTAATTTTGTAAGACACCTTTCCTATTATTCTGATTATTCACTTTTCATCAGCACTGCCACTATCAAGTTATTGCAATATCATTTTCAGGGAGGATATGTAAATTCATCATTAATTGATTAGAGTTTTTTACTCTAAAAGAGTACACATAGATATATTTTAACATAGTGAGTCCAGTGTCCTTCCTGGGTTCGGTGATAATTTCTTGTCGTATTCACTTAGTGAGGTTAGGTTGCAACTCATATCAGTCTACAAGGTTATGTCTGCTCATCATTAACCTTGGAGATTAATTGATAAATGAGGGCTTCAGGCCTCTATTTACATGAATCTGGGCTGGTCTTATTCTGGCTGTTGAATTTTCAATGGGTATCAATGTCCTTAAGGCGAAGGTACAGTACTAGCTATGTTGGCATGCCGAGTGCTGTGCCAGATTATCAGGTGGTGCATGATTCCCAGTATGAGGATTCTGGTTGTTGATTGGCCATGGTGCTGCCTGGGAGAACCTTCGTTTCAGGTTAGCTCGTTGGGGTTGTCATTGTGGCTATTCACATGGGGAGAGCATTGGTTAGCCTGGTGCTCCTTCGGCATTTAGTTAGGAGAAACATTTCCTGTATGATGTTGAGGATAGATTTCTCCTGGATTAGCAGGGCAGAGCCTCTAGAATTGTACGTCTCCTAATATCCATGGCTTAGCCATTGCTTTCCATATTTTTCACGGCTTGTTATCAGAAAATGGACCTATTGGGAGCTCGTTGGCAATATTCCGCAATGGGACCTTGCTGTAGTCTACGTGACAGGACAGATGTTTAGAGAGCTGCATGGTGGCTGTTCTGATGTGGCAGCTACAT